>NW_027660240.1:0-60426 GCF_963210335.1 Falco punctatus
TGAGTCTAACCCTAACCCTAAGAGCCTGACCCTAACCCTAACCCTAAGAGCCTGAGTCTAACCCTCAACCTAAGAGCCTGAGTCTAACCCTAACCCTAAGAGCCTGAGTCTAACCCTAAGAGCCTGAGTCTAACCCTCACCCTAAGAGCCTGAGTCTAACCCTAACCCTAAGAGCCTGACCCTAACCCTCACCCTAAGAGCCTGAGTCTAACCCTAACCCTAAGAGCCTGAGTCTAACCCTCACCCTAAGAGCCTGAGTCTAACCCTCACCCTAAGAGCCTGAGTCTAACCCTCACCCTAAGAGCCTGAGTCTAACCCTCACCCTAAGAGCCTGAGTCTAACCCTCACCCTAAGAGCCTGAGTCTAACCCTCACCCTAAGAGCCTGAGTCTAACCCTAACCCTAAGAGCCTGAGTCTAACCCTCACCCTAAGAGCCTGAGTCTAACCCTAACCCTAAGAGCCTGAGTCTAACCCTAACCCTAAGAGCCTGAGTCTAACCCTAACCCTAAGAGCCTGAGTCTAACCCTAACCCTAAGAGCCTGAGTCTAACCCTCACCCTAAGAGCCTGAGTCTAACCCTAACCCTAAGAGCCTGACCCTAACCCACACCCTAAGAGCCTGAGTCTAACCCTAACCCTAAGAGCCTGAGTCTAACCCTAACCCTAAGAGCCTGAGTCTAACCCTAACCCTAAGAGCCTGAGTCTAACCCTCACCCTAAGAGCCTGAGTCTAACCCTCACTCTAAGAGCCTGAGTCTAACCATAACCCTAAGAGCCTGAGTCTAACCCTAACCCTAAGAGCCTGAGTCTAACCCTCACCCTAAGAGCCTGAGTCTAACCCTCACCCTAAGAGCCTGACCCTAACCCTAACCCTAAGAGCCTGAGTCTAACCCTAACCCTAAGAGCCTGAGTCTAACCCTCACCCTAAGAGCCTGAGTCTAACCCTCACTCTAAGAGCCTGAGTCTAACCCTAACCCTAAGAGCCTGAGTCTAACCCTAACCCGAAGAGCCTGAGTCTAACCCTAACCCGAAGAGCCTGAGTCTAACCCTCACCCTAAGAGCCTGAGTCTAACCCTAACCCTAAGAGCCTGAGTCTAACCCTCACCCTAAGAGCCTGAGTCTAACCCTAACCCTAAGAGCCTGACCCTAACCCTAACCCTAAGAGCCTGAGTCTAACCCTAACCCTAAGAGCCTGAGTCTAACCCTAACCCTAAGAGCCTGAGTCTAACCCTCACCCTAAGAGCCTGAGTCTAACCCTAACCCTAAGAGCCTGACCCTAACCCTAACCCTAAGAGCCTGAGTCTAACCCTCACCCTAAGAGCCTGAGTCTAACCCTAACCCGAAGAGCCTGAGTCTAACCCTCAACCTAAGAGCCTGAGTCTAACCCTAACCCTAAGAGCCTGAGTCTAACCCTCACCCTAAGAGCCTGAGTCTAACCCTAACCCTAAGAGCCTGAGTCTAACCCTCACCCTAAGAGCCTGAGTCTAACCCTCAACCTAAGAGCCTGAGTCTAACCCTCACCCTAAGAGCCTGAGTCTAACCCTCACCCTAAGAGCCTGAGTCTAACCCTCACCCTAAGAGCCTGAGTCTAACCCTAACCCTAAGAGCCTGAGTCTAACCCTAACCCTAAGAGCCTGAGTCTAACCCTAACCCTAAGAGCCTGAGTCTAACCCTCAACCTAAGAGCCTGAGTCTAACCCTAACCCTAAGAGCCTGAGTCTAACCCTAACCCTAAGAGCCTGAGTCTAACCCTAACCCTAAGAGCCTGAGTCTAACCCTCACCCTAAGAGCCTGAGTCTAACCCTAACCCTAAGAGCCTGAGTCTAACCCTCACCCTAAGAGCCTGAGTCTAACCCTAACCCTAAGAGCCTGACCCTAACCCTAACCGTAAGAGCCTGACCCTAACCCTAACCCTAAGAGCCTGAGTCTAACCCTAACCCTAAGAGCCTGAGTCTAACCCTAACCCTAAGAGCCTGAGTCTAACCCTAACCCTAAGAGCCTGAGTCTAACCCTCACCCTAAGAGCCTGAGTCTAACCCTCACTCTAAGAGCCTGAGTCTAACCATAACCCTAAGAGCCTGAGTCTAACCCTCACCCTAAGAGCCTGACCCTAACCCTCACCCTAAGAGCCTGAGTCTAACCCTCACCCTAAGAGCCTGAGTCTAACCCTAACCCTAAGAGCCTGAGTCTAACCCTAACCCTAAGAGCCTGAGTCTAACCCTCACCCTAAGAGCCTGAGTCTAACCCTAACCCTAAGAGCCTGAGTCTAACCCTAACCCTAAGAGCCTGAGTCTAACCCTCACCCTAAGAGCCTGAGTCTAACCCTCACTCTAAGAGCCTGAGTCTAACCCTCACCCTAAGAGCCTGAGTCTAACCCTCACCCTAAGAGCCTGAGTCTAACCCTAACCCTAAGAGCCTGAGTCTAACCCTAACCCTAAGAGCCTGACCCTAACCCTAACCCTAAGAGCCTGAGTCTAACCCTAACCCTAAGAGCCTGAGTCTAACCCTAACCCTAAGAGCCTGAGTCTAACCCTCACTCTAAGAGCCTGAGTCTAACCCTCACCCTAAGAGCCTGAGTCTAACCCTAACCCTAAGAGCCTGAGTCTAACCCTCACCCTAAGAGCCTGAGTCTAACCCTCACCCTAAGAGCCTGAGTCTAACCCTAACCCTAAGAGCCTGAGTCTAACCCTAACCCTAAGAGCCTGAGTCTAACCCTAACCCTAAGAGCCTGACCCTAACCCTAACCCTAAGAGCCTGAGTCTAACCCTAACCCTAAGAGCCTGACCCTAACCCTAACCCTAAGAGCCTGAGTCTAACCCTCAACCTAAGAGCCTGAGTCTAACCCTAACCCTAAGAGCCTGAGTCTAACCCTAAGAGCCTGAGTCTAACCCTCACCCTAAGAGCCTGAGTCTAACCCTAACCCTAAGAGCCTGACCCTAACCCTCACCCTAAGAGCCTGAGTCTAACCCTAACCCTAAGAGCCTGAGTCTAACCCTCACCCTAAGAGCCTGAGTCTAACCCTCACCCTAAGAGCCTGAGTCTAACCCTAACCCTAAGAGCCTGAGTCTAACCCTCACCCTAAGAGCCTGAGTCTAACCCTCACCCTAAGAGCCTGAGTCTAACCCTCACCCTAAGAGCCTGAGTCTAACCCTAACCCTAAGAGCCTGAGTCTAACCCTCACCCTAAGAGCCTGAGTCTAACCCTAACCCTAAGAGCCTGAGTCTAACCCTAACCCTAAGAGCCTGAGTCTAACCCTCAACCTAAGAGCCTGAGTCTAACCCTAACCCTAAGAGCCTGAGTCTAACCCTAACCCTAAGAGCCTGACCCTAACCCTAACCCTAAGAGCCTGACCCTAACCCTAACCCTAAGAGCCTGAGTCTAACCCTCAACCTAAGAGCCTGAGTCTAACCCTAACCCTAAGAGCCTGAGTCTAACCCTAACCCTAAGAGCCTGAGTCTAACCCTAACCCTAAGAGCCTGACCCTAACCCTAACCCTAAGAGCCTGAGTCTAACCCTCACCCTAAGAGCCTGAGTCTAACCCTCACCCTAAGAGACTGAGTCTAACCCTCACCCTAAGAGCCTGAGTCTAACCCTAACCCTAAGAGCCTGAGTTTAACCCTAACCCTAAGAGCCTGAGTCTAACCCTCACCCTAAGAGCCTGACCCTAACCCTAACCCTAAGAGCCTGAGTCTAACCCTCACCCTAAGAGCCTGAGTCTAACCCTAACCCTAAGAGCCTGAGTCTAACCCTCACCCTAAGAGCCTGAGTCTAACCCTCACCCTAAGAGCCTGAGTCTAACCCTCACCCTAAGAGCCTGAGTCTAACCCTAACCCTAAGAGCCTGAGTCTAACCCTCACCCTAAGAGCCTGAGTCTAACCCTCACCCTAAGAGCCTGAGTCTAACCCTAACCCTAAGAGCCTGACCCTAACCCTAACCCTAAGAGCCTGAGTCTAACCCTAACCCTAAGAGCCTGACCCTAACCCTAACCCTAAGAGCCTGACCCTAACCCTCACCCTAAGAGCCTGAGTCTAACCCTAACCCTAAGAGCCTGAGTCTAACCCTAACCCTAAGAGCCTGAGTCTAACCCTAACCCTAAGAGCCTGAGTCTAACCCTAACCCTAAGAGCCTGAGTCTAACCCTCACCCTAAGAGCCTGAGTCTAACCCTCACTCTAAGAGCCTGAGTCTAACCATAACCCTAAGAGCCTGAGTCTAACCCTAACCCTAAGAGCCTGACCCTAACCCTCACCCTAAGAGACTGAGTCTAACCCTCACCCTAAGAGCCTGAGTCTAACCCTAACCCTAAGAGCCTGAGTCTAACCCTAACCCTAAGAGCCTGAGTCTAACCCTCACTCTAAGAGCCTGAGTCTAACCATAACCCTAAGAGCCTGAGTCTAACACTCACCCTAAGAGCCTGACCCTAACCCTCACCCTAAGAGCCTGAGTCTAACCCTCACCCTAAGAGCCTGAGTCTAACCCTCACCCTAAGAGCCTGAGTCTAACCCTCACCCTAAGAGCCTGAGTCTAACCCTCACCCTAAGAGCCTGAGTCTAACCCTCACCCTAAGAGCCTGAGTCTAACCCTCACCCTAAGAGCCTGAGTCTAACCCTAACCCTAAGAGCCTGAGTCTAACCCTAACCCTAAGAGCCTGAGTCTAACCCTAACCCTAAGAGCCTGAGTCTAACCCTCACCCTAAGAGCCTGAGTCTAACCCTCACCCTAAGAGCCTGAGTCTAACCCTAACCCTAAGAGCCTGACCCTAACCCTCACCCTAAGAGCCTGAGTCTAACCCTAACCCGAAGAGCCTGAGTCTAACCCTCACCCTAAGAGCCTGAGTCTAACCCTAACCCTAAGAGCCTGAGTCTAACCCTCACCCTAAGAGCCTGAGTCTAACCCTAACCCTAAGAGCCTGAGTCTAACCCTAACCCTAAGAGCCTGAGTCTAACCCTAACCCTAAGAGCCTGAGTCTAACCCTCACCCTAAGAGCCTGAGTCTAACCCTAACCCTAAGAGCCTGAGTCTAACCCTCACCCTAAGAGCCTGAGTCTAACCCTCACCCTAAGAGCCTGAGTCTAACCCTCACCCTAAGAGCCTGAGTCTAACCCTCACCCTAAGAGCCTGAGTCTAACACTAACCCTAAGAGCCTGAGTCTAACCCTAACCCTAAGAGCCTGAGTCTAACCCTCACGCTAAGAGCCTGAGTCTAACCCTCACCCTAAGAGCCTGACCCTAACCCTAACCCTAAGAGCCTGAGTCTAACCCTCACACTAAGAGCCTGAGTCTAACCCTAACCCTAAGAGCCTGAGTCTAACCCTCACCCTAAGAGCCTGAGTCTAACCCTCACCCTAAGAGCCTGAGTCTAACCCTCACCCTAAGAGCCTGAGTCTAACCCTAACCCTAAGAGCCTGAGTCTAACCCTCACCCTAAGAGCCTGAGTCTAACCCTAACCCTAAGAGCCTGAGTCTAACCCTCACCCTAAGAGCCTGAGTCTAACCCTCACCCTAAGAGCCTGAGTCTAACCCTAACCCTAAGAGCCTGAGTCTAACCCTCACCCTAAGAGCCTGAGTCTAACCCTAACCCTAAGAGCCTGAGTCTAACCCTAACCCTAAGAGCCTGAGTCTAACCCTCACCCTAAGAGCCTGAGTCTAACCCTCACCCTAAGAGCCTGAGTCTAACCCTAACCCTAAGAGCCTGAGTCTAACCCTCACCCTAAGAGCCTGAGTCTAACCCTCACCCTAAGAGCCTGAGTCTAACCCTAACCCTAAGAGCCTGAGTCTAACCCTAATCCTAAGAGCCTGAGTCTAACCCTCACCCTAAGAGCCTGAGTCTAACCCTCACCCTAAGAGCCTGAGTCTAACCCTCACCCTAAGAGCCTGAGTCTAACCCTCACCCTAAGAGCATGAGTCTAACCCTAACCCTAAGAGCCTGAGTCTAACCCTCACCCTAAGAGCCTGAGTCTAACCCTCACCCTAAGAGCCTGAGTCTAACCCTCACCCTAAGAGCCTGAGTTTAACCCTCACCCTAAGAGCCTGAGTCTAACCCTAACCCTAAGAGCCTGAGTCTAACCCTCACCCTAAGAGCCTGAGTCTAACCCTAACCCTAAGAGCCTGAGTCTAACCCTAACCCTAAGAGCCTGAGTCTAACCCTCACCCTAAGAGCCTGAGTCTAACCCTCACCCTAAGAGCCTGAGTCTAACCCTAACCCTAAGAGCCTGAGTCTAACCCTCACCCTAAGAGCCTGAGTCTAACCCTCACCCTAAGAGCCTGAGTCTAACCCTAACCCTAAGAGCCTGAGTCTAACCCTCACCCTAAGAGCCTGAGTCTAACCCTAACCCTAAGAGCCTGAGTCTAACCCTCACCCTAAGAGCCTGAGTCTAACCCTCAACCTAAGAGCCTGAGTCTAACCCTAACCCTAAGAGCCTGACCCTAACCCTAACCCTAAGAGCCTGAGTCTAACCCTAACCCTAAGAGCCTGAGTCTAACCCTCACCCTAAGAGCCTGAGTCTAACCCTAACCCTAAGAGCCTGAGTCTAACCCTAACCCTAAGAGCCTGAGTCTAACCCTCACCCTAAGAGCCTGAGTCTAACCCTAACCCTAAGAGCCTGAGTCTAACCCTCACCCTAAGAGCCTGAGTCTAACCCTCACCCTAAGAGCCTGAGTCTAACCCTCACCCTAAGAGCCTGAGTCTAACCCTAACCCTAAGAGCCTGAGTCTAACCCTAACCCTAAGAGCCTGAGTCTAACCCTAACCCTAAGAGCCTGAGTCTAACCCTCACCCTAAGAGCCTGAGTCTAACCCTAACCCTAAGAGCCTGAGTCTAACCCTAACCCTAAGAGCCTGAGTCTAACCCTCACCCTAAGAGCCTGAGTCAAACCCTCACCCTAAGAGCCTGAGTCTAACCCTCACCCTAAGAGCCTGAGTCTAACCCTCACCCTAAGAGCCTGAGTCTAACCCTAACCCTAAGAGCCTGAGTCTAACCCTAACCCTAAGAGCCTGAGTCTAACCCTCAACCTAAGAGCCTGAGTCTAACCCTAACCCTAAGAGCCTGAGTCTAACCCTCACCCTAAGAGCCTGAGTCTAACCCTAACCCTAAGAGCCTGAGTCTAACCCTAACCCTAAGAGCCTGAGTCTAACCCTCACCCTAAGAGCCTGAGTCTAACCCTAACCCTAAGAGCCTGAGTCTAACCCTCACCCTAAGAGCCTGAGTCTAACCCTAACCCTAAGAGCCTGACCCTAACCCTCACCCTAAGAGCCTGACCCTAACCCTAACCCTAAGAGCCTGAGTCTAACCCTAACCCTAAGAGCCTGAGTCTAACCCTAACCCTAAGAGCCTGAGTCTAACCCTAACCCTAAGAGCCTGAGTCTAACCCTCACCCTAAGAGCCTGAGTCTAACCCTCACCCTAAGAGCCTGAGTCTAACCATAACCCTAAGAGCCTGAGTCTAACCCTCACCCTAAGAGCCTGAGTCTAACCCTCACCCTAAGAGCCTGAGTCTAACCCTCACCCTAAGAGCCTGAGTCTAACCCTAACCCTAAGAGCCTGAGTCTAACCCTAACCCTAAGAGCCTGAGTCTAACCCTCACCCTAAGAGCCTGAGTCTAACCCTCACCCTAAGAGCCTGAGTCTAACCCTAACCCTAAGAGCCTGAGTCTAACCCTCACCCTAAGAGCCTGAGTCTAACCCTCACCCTAAGAGCCTGAGTCTAACCCTCACCCTAAGAGCCTGAGTCTAACCCTAACCCTAAGAGCCTGAATCTAACCCTAACCCTAAGAGCCTGACCCTAACCCTAACCCTAAGAGCCTGAGTCTAACCCTAACCCTAAGAGCCTGAGTCTAACCCTAACCCTAAGAGCCTGAGTCTAACCCTCACTCTACGAGCCTGAGTCTAACCCTCACCCTAAGAGCCTGAGTCTAACCCTCACCCTAAGAGCCTGAGTCTAACCCTAACCCTAAGAGCCTGAGTCTAACCCTCACCCTAAGAGCCTGAGTCTAACCCTCACCCTAAGAGCCTGAGTCTAACCCTAACCCTAAGAGCCTGAGTCTAACCCTCACCCTAAGAGCCTGAGTCTAACCCTAACCCTAAGAGCCTGACCCTAACCCTAACCCTAAGAGCCTGAGTCTAACCCTAACCCTAAGAGCCTGAGTCTAACCCTAACCCTAAGAGCCTGAGTCTAACCCTCAACCTAAGAGCCTGAGTCTAACCCTAACCCTAAGAGCCTGAGACTAACCCTAAGAGCCTGAGTCTAACCCTCACCCTAAGAGCCTGAGTCTAACCCTCACCCTAAGAGCCTGAATCTAACCCTAACCCTAAGAGCCTGACCCTAACCCTAACCCTAAGAGCCTGAGTCTAACCCTCACCCTAAGAGCCTGAGTCTAACCCTAACCCTAAGAGCCTGAGTCTAACCCTCACCCTAAGAGCCTGAGTCTAACCCTAACCCTAAGAGCCTGAGTCTAACCCTCACCCTAAGAGCCTGAGTCTAACCCTCACCCTAAGAGCCTGAGTCTAACCCTCACCCTAAGAGCCTGAGTCTAACCCTAACCCTAAGAGCCTGAGTCTAACCGTAACCCTAAGAGCCTGAGTCTAACCCTCACCCTAAGAGCCTGAGTCTAACCCTCACCCTAAGAGCCTGAGTCTAACCCTCACCCTAAGAGCCTGAGTCTAACCCTCACCCTAAGAGCCTGAGTCTAACCCTCACCCTAAGAGCCTGAGTCTAACCCTAACCCTAAGAGCCTGAGTCTAACCGTAACCCTAAGAGCCTGAGTCTAACCGTAACCCTAAGAGCCTGAGTCTAACCCTAACCCTAAGAGCCTGAGTCTAACCCTAACCCTAAGAGCCTGAGTCTAACCCTCAACCTAAGAGCCTGAGTCTAACCCTAACCCTAAGAGCCTGAGTCTAACCCTAACCCTAAGAGCCTGACCCTAACCCTAACCCTAAGAGCCTGACCCTAACCCTAACCCTAAGAGCCTGAGTCTAACCCTCACCCTAAGAGCCTGAGTCTAACCCTAACCCTAAGAGCCTGAGTCTAACCCTAACCCTAAGAGCCTGAGTCTAACCCTAACCCTAAGAGCCTGAGTCTAACCCTCACCCTAAGAGCCTGAGTCTAACCCTAACCCTAAGAGCCTGAGTCTAACCCTCACCCTAAGA
Source organism: Falco punctatus (assembly GCF_963210335.1). NCBI lineage: Eukaryota > Metazoa > Chordata > Aves > Falconiformes > Falconidae > Falco > Falco punctatus. The sequence goes on from NW_027660240.1 coordinate 9,132, forward strand.
GCCTGAGTCTAACCCTCACTCTAAGAGCCTGAGTCTAACCCTCACCCTAAGAGCCTGAGTCTAACCCTCACCCTAAGAGCCTGAGTCTAACCCTAACCCTAAGAGCCTGAGACTAACCCTAACCCTAAGAGCCTGACCCTAACCCTAACCCTAAGAGCCTGAGTCTAACCCTAACCCTAAGAGCCTGAGTCTAACCCTAACCCTAAGAGCCTGAGTCTAACCCTCACCCTAAGAGCCTGAGTCTAACCCTAACCCTAAGAGCCTGAGTCTAACCCTAACCCTAAGAGCCTGAGTCTAACCCTCAACCTAAGAGCCTGAGTCTAACCCTAACCCTAAGAGCCTGAGTCTAACCCTAACCCTAAGAGCCTGAGTCTAACCCTCACCCTAAGAGCCTGAGTCTAACCCTCACTCTACGAGCCTGAGTCTAACCCTCACCCTAAGAGCCTGAGTCTAACCCTAACCCTAAGAGCCTGAGTCTAACCCTAACCCTAAGAGCCTGAGTCTAACCCTCACCCTAAGAGCCTGAGTCTAACCCTCACCCTAAGAGCCTGAGTCTAACCCTAACCCTAAGAGCCTGAGTCTAACCCTCACCCTAAGAGCCTGAGTCTAACCCTAACCCTAAGAGCCTGACCCTAACCCTAACCCTAAGAGCCTGAGTCTAACCCTAACCCTAAGAGCCTGAGTCTAACCCTAACCCTAAGAGCCTGAGTCTAACCCTCAACCTAAGAGCCTGAGTCTAACCCTAACCCTAAGAGCCTGAGTCTAACCCTAAGAGCCTGAGTCTAACCCTCACCCTAAGAGCCTGAGTCTAACCCTCACCCTAAGAGCCTGAGTCTAACCCTAACCCTAAGAGCCTGAGTCTAACCCTCACCCTAAGAGCCTGAGTCTAAGCCTAACCCTAAGAGCCTGAGTCTAACCCTCACCCTAAGAGCCTGAGTCTAACCCTAACCCTAAGAGCCTGAGTCTAACCCTCACCCTAAGAGCCTGAGTCTAACCCTCACCCTAAGAGCCTGAGTCTAACCCTAACCCTAAGAGCCTGAGTCTAACCCTCACCCTAAGAGCCTGAGTCTAACCCTCAGTCTAAGAGCCTGAGTCTAACCCTCACCCTAAGAGCCTGAGTCTAACCCTCACCCTAAGAGCCTGAGTCTAACCCTAACCCTAAGAGCCTGAGTCTAACCCTAACCCTAAGAGCCTGAGTCTAACCCTCAACCTAAGAGCCTGAGTCTAACCCTCACCCTAAGAGCCTGAGTCTAACCCTCACCCTAAGAGCCTGAGTCTAACCCTCACCCTAAGAGCCTGAGTCTAACCCTAACCCTAAGAGCCTGAGTCTAACCCTAACCCTAAGAGCCTGAGTCTAACCCTAACCCTAAGAGCCTGAGTCTAACCCTCAACCTAAGAGCCTGAGTCTAACCCTAACCCTAAGAGCCTGAGTCTAACCCTAACCCTAAGAGCCTGAGTCTAACCCTAACCCTAAGAGCCTGAGTCTAACCCTCACCCTAAGAGCCTGAGTCTAACCCTAACCCTAAGAGCCTGAGTCTAACCCTCACCCTAAGAGCCTGAGTCTAACCCTAACCCTAAGAGCCTGACCCTAACCCTAACCGTAAGAGCCTGACCCTAACCCTAACCCTAAGAGCCTGAGTCTAACCCTAACCCTAAGAGCCTGAGTCTAACCCTAACCCTAAGAGCCTGAGTCTAACCCTAACCCTAAGAGCCTGAGTCTAACCCTCACCCTAAGAGCCTGAGTCTAACCCTCACTCTAAGAGCCTGAGTCTAACCATAACCCTAAGAGCCTGAGTCTAACCCTCACCCTAAGAGCCTGACCCTAACCCTCACCCTAAGAGCCTGAGTCTAACCCTCACCCTAAGAGCCTGAGTCTAACCCTAACCCTAAGAGCCTGAGTCTAACCCTAACCCTAAGAGCCTGAGTCTAACCCTCACCCTAAGAGCCTGAGTCTAACCCTAACCCTAAGAGCCTGAGTCTAACCCTAACCCTAAGAGCCTGAGTCTAACCCTCACCCTAAGAGCCTGAGTCTAACCCTCACTCTAAGAGCCTGAGTCTAACCCTCACCCTAAGAGCCTGAGTCTAACCCTCACCCTAAGAGCCTGAGTCTAACCCTAACCCTAAGAGCCTGAGTCTAACCCTAACCCTAAGAGCCTGACCCTAACCCTAACCCTAAGAGCCTGAGTCTAACCCTAACCCTAAGAGCCTGAGTCTAACCCTAACCCTAAGAGCCTGAGTCTAACCCTCACTCTAAGAGCCTGAGTCTAACCCTCACCCTAAGAGCCTGAGTCTAACCCTAACCCTAAGAGCCTGAGTCTAACCCTCACCCTAAGAGCCTGAGTCTAACCCTCACCCTAAGAGCCTGAGTCTAACCCTAACCCTAAGAGCCTGAGTCTAACCCTCACCCTAAGAGCCTGAGTCTAACCCTCACCCTAAGAGCCTGAGTCTAACCCTAACCCTAAGAGCCTGACCCTAACCCTCACCCTAAGAGCCTGAGTCTAACCCTAACCCTAAGAGCCTGAGTCTAACCCTCAACCTAAGAGCCTGAGTCTAACCCTAACCCTAAGAGCCTGAGTCTAACCCTAAGAGCCTGAGTCTAACCCTCACCCTAAGAGCCTGAGTCTAACCCTAACCCTAAGAGCCTGAGTCTAACCCTCACCCTAAGAGCCTGAGTCTAACCCTAACCCTAAGAGCCTGAGTCTAACCCTCACCCTAAGAGCCTGAGTCTAACCCTCACCCTAAGAGCCTGAGTCTAACCCTAACCCTAAGAGCCTGAGTCTAACCCTCACCCTAAGAGCCTGAGTCTAACCCTCACCCTAAGAGCCTGAGTCTAACCCTCACCCTAAGAGCCTGAGTCTAACCCTAACCCTAAGAGCCTGAGTCTAACCCTCACCCTAAGAGCCTGAGTCTAACCCTAACCCTAAGAGCCTGAGTCTAACCCTAACCCTAAGAGCCTGAGTCTAACCCTCAACCTAAGAGCCTGAGTCTAACCCTAACCCTAAGAGCCTGAGTCTAACCCTAACCCTAAGAGCCTGACCCTAACCCTAACCCTAAGAGCCTGACCCTAACCCTAACCCTAAGAGCCTGAGTCTAACCCTCAACCTAAGAGCCTGAGTCTAACCCTAACCCTAAGAGCCTGAGTCTAACCCTAACCCTAAGAGCCTGAGTCTAACCCTAACCCTAAGAGCCTGACCCTAACCCTAACCCTAAGAGCCTGAGTCTAACCCTCACCCTAAGAGCCTGAGTCTAACCCTCACCCTAAGAGACTGAGTCTAACCCTCACCCTAAGAGCCTGAGTCTAACCCTAACCCTAAGAGCCTGAGTTTAACCCTAACCCTAAGAGCCTGAGTCTAACCCTCACCCTAAGAGCCTGACCCTAACCCTAACCCTAAGAGCCTGAGTCTAACCCTCACCCTAAGAGCCTGAGTCTAACCCTAACCCTAAGAGCCTGAGTCTAACCCTCACCCTAAGAGCCTGAGTCTAACCCTCACCCTAAGAGCCTGAGTCTAACCCTCACCCTAAGAGCCTGAGTCTAACCCTAACCCTAAGAGCCTGAGTCTAACCCTCACCCTAAGAGCCTGAGTCTAACCCTCACCCTAAGAGCCTGAGTCTAACCCTCACCCTAAGAGCCTGAGTCTAACCCTCACCCTAAGAGCCTGAGTCTAACCCTCACCCTAAGAGCCTGAGTCTAACCCTCACCCTAAGAGCCTGAGTCTAACCCTAACCCTAAGAGCCTGAGTCTAACCCTCACCCTAAGAGCCTGAGTCTAACCCTCACTCTAAGAGCCTGAGTCTAACCCTAACCCTAAGAGCCTGAGTCTAACCCTCACCCTAAGAGCCTGAGTCTAACCCTAACCCTAAGAGCCTGACCCTAACCCTAACCCTAAGAGCCTGACCCTAACCCTCACCCTAAGAGCCTGAGTCTAACCCTAACCCTAAGAGCCTGAGTCTAACCCTAACCCTAAGAGCCTGAGTCTAACCCTAACCCTAAGAGCCTGAGTCTAACCCTCACCCTAAGAGCCTGAGTCTAACCCTCACTCTAAGAGCCTGAGTCTAACCATAACCCTAAGAGCCTGAGTCTAACCCTCACCCTAAGAGCCTGACCCTAACCCTCACCCTAAGAGCCTGAGTCTAACCCTCACCCTAAGAGCCTGAGTCTAACCCTAACCCTAAGAGCCTGAGTCTAACCCTCACTCTAAGAGCCTGAGTCTAACCATAACCCTAAGAGCCTGAGTCTAACACTCACCCTAAGAGCCTGACCCTAACCCTCACCCTAAGAGCCTGAGTCTAACCCTCACCCTAAGAGCCTGAGTCTAACCCTCACCCTAAGAGCCTGAGTCTAACCCTCACCCTAAGAGCCTGAGTCTAACCCTCACCCTAAGAGCCTGAGTCTAACCCTCACCCTAAGAGCCTGAGTCTAACCCTCACCCTAAGAGCCTGAGTCTAACCCTAACCCTAAGAGCCTGAGTCTAACCCTAACCCTAAGAGCCTGAGTCTAACCCTCACCCTAAGAGCCTGAGTCTAACCCTAACCCTAAGAGCCTGAGTTTAACCCTCACCCTAAGAGCCTGAGTCTAACCCTAACCCTAAGAGCCTGAGTCTAACCCTAACCCTAAGAGCCTGAGTCTAACCCTAACCCTAAGAGCCTGAGTCTAACCCTAACCCTAAGAGCCTGAGTCTAACCCTCACCCTAAGAGCCTGAGTCTAACCCTAACCCTAAGAGCCTGAGTCTAACCCTAACCCTAAGAGCCTGAGTCTAACCCTCACCCTAAGAGCCTGAGTCTAACCCTAACCCTAAGAGCCTGAGTCTAACACTCACCCTAAGAGCCTGACCCTAACCCTCACCCTAAGAGCCTGAGTCTAACCCTCACCCTAAGAGCCTGAGTCTAACCCTAACCCTAAGAGCCTGAGTCTAACCCTCACCCTAAGAGCCTGAGTCTAACCCTCACTCTAAGAGCCTGAGTCTAACCCTCACCCTAAGAGCCTGAGTCTAACCCTCACCCTAAGAGCCTGAGTCTAACCCTAACCCTAAGAGCCTGAGTCTAACCCTCACCCTAAGAGCCTGAGTCTAACCCTAACCCTAAGAGCCTGAGTCTAACCCTAACCCTAAGAGCCTGAGTCTAACCCTCACCCTAAGAGCCTGAGTCTAACCCTAACCCTAAGAGCCTGAGTCTAACCCTCACCCTAAGAGCCTGAGTCTAACCCTCACCCTAAGAGCCTGAGTCTAACCCTCACCCTAAGAGCCTGAGTCTAACCCTAACCCTAAGAGCCTGAGTCTAACCCTAACCCTAAGAGCCTGAGTCTAACCCTAACCCTAAGAGCCTGAGTCTAACCCTCACCCTAAGAGCCTGAGTCTAACCCTAACCCTAAGAGCCTGAGTCTAACCCTAACCCTAAGAGCCTGAGTCTAACCCTCACCCTAAGAGCCTGAGTCAAACCCTCACCCTAAGAGCCTGAGTCTAACCCTCACCCTAAGAGCCTGAGTCTAACCCTCACCCTAAGAGCCTGAGTCTAACCCTAACCCTAAGAGCCTGAGTCTAACCCTAACCCTAAGAGCCTGAGTCTAACCCTCAACCTAAGAGCCTGAGTCTAACCCTAACCCTAAGAGCCTGAGTCTAACCCTAACCCTAAGAGCCTGAGTCTAACCCTAACCCTAAGAGCCTGAGTCTAACCCTAACCCTAAGAGCCTGAGTCTAACCCTCACCCTAAGAGCCTGAGTCTAACCCTAACCCTAAGAGCCTGAGTCTAACCCTCACCCTAAGAGCCTGAGTCTAACCCTAACCCTAAGAGCCTGACCCTAACCCTAACCCTAAGAGCCTGACCCTAACCCTAACCCTAAGAGCCTGAGTCTAACCCTAACCCTAAGAGCCTGAGTCTAACCCTAACCCTAAGAGCCTGAGTCTAACCCTCACCCTAAGAGCCTGAGTCTAACCCTCACCCTAAGAGCCTGAGTCTAACCCTAACCCTAAGAGCCTGAGTCTAACCCTAACCCTAAGAACCTGACGCTAACCCTCACCCTAAGAGCCTGAGTCTAACCCTCACCCTAAGAGCCTGAGTCTAACCCTAACCCTAAGAGCCTGAGTCTAACCCTAACCCTAAGAGCCTGAGTCTAACCCTCACCCTAAGAGCCTGAGTCTAACCCTCACCCTAAGAGCCTGAGTCTAACCCTCACCCTAAGAGCCTGAGTCTAACCCTAACCCTAAGAGCCTGAGTCTAACCCTCACCCTAAGAGCCTGAGTCTAACCCTCACCCTAAGAGCCTGAGTCTAACCCTCACCCTAAGAGCCTGAGTCTAACCCTAACCCTAAGAGCCTGACCCTAACCCTAACCCTAAGAGCCTGAGTCTAACCCTAACCCTAAGAGCCTGAGTCTAACCCTAACCCTAAGAGCCTGAGTCTAACCCTCACTCTACGAGCCTGAGTCTAACCCTCACCCTAAGAGCCTGAGTCTAACCCTAACCCGAAGAGCCTGAGTCTAACCCTAACCCTAAGAGCCTGAGTCTAACCCTCACCCTAAGAGCCTGAGTCTAACCCTCACCCTAAGAGCCTGAGTCTAACCCTAACCCTAAGAGCCTGAGTCTAACCCTCACCCTAAGAGCCTGAGTCTAACCCTAACCCTAAGAGCCTGACCCTAACCCTAACCCTAAGAGCCTGAGTCTAACCCTAACCCTAAGAGCCTGAGTCTAACCCTAACCCTAAGAGCCTGAGTCTAACCCTCAACCTAAGAGCCTGAGTCTAACCCTAACCCTAAGAGCCTGAGACTAACCCTAAGAGCCTGAGTCTAACCCTCACCCTAAGAGCCTGAGTCTAACCCTCACCCTAAGAGCCTGAGTCTAACCCTAACCCTAAGAGCCTGAGTCTAACCCTCACCCTAAGAGCCTGAGTCTAACCCTAACCCTAAGAGCCTGAGTCTAACCCTCACCCTAAGAGCCTGAGTCTAACCCTAACCCTAAGAGCCTGAGTCTAACCCTCACCCTAAGAGCCTGAGTCTAACCCTCACCCTAAGAGCCTGAGTCTAACCCTAACCCTAAGAGCCTGAGTCTAACCCTCACCCTAAGAGCCTGAGTCTAACCCTCACCCTAAGAGCCTGAGTCTAACCCTCACCCTAAGAGCCTGAGTCTAACCCTAACCCTAAGAGCCTGAGTCTAACCGTAACCCTAAGAGCCTGAGTCTAACCGTAACCCTAAGAGCCTGAGTCTAACCCTAACCCTAAGAGCCTGAGTCTAACCCTAACCCTAAGAGCCTGAGTCTAACCCTCAACCTAAGAGCCTGAGTCTAACCCTAACCCTAAGAGCCTGACCCTAACCCTAACCCTAAGAGCCTGAGTCTAACCCTAACCCTAAGAGCCTGAGTCTAACCCTAACCCTAAGAGCCTGAGTCTAACCCTCAACCTAAGAGCCTGAGTCTAACCCTAACCCTAAGAGCCTGAGTCTAACCCTAACCCTAAGAGCCTGACCCTAACCCTAACCCTAAGAGCCTGAGTCTAACCCTCACCCTAAGAGCCTGAGTCTAACCCTCACCCTAAGAGACTGAGTCTAACCCTCACCCTAAGAGCCTGAGTCTAACCCTAACCCTAAGAGCCTGAGTTTAACCCTAACCCTAAGAGCCTGAGTCTAACCCTCACCCTAAGAGCCTGAGTCTAACCCTCACCCTAAGAGCCTGAGTCTAACCCTCACCCTAAGAGCCTGAGTCTAACCCTAACCCTAAGAGCCTGAGTCTAACTCTCACCCTAAGAGCCTGAGTCTAACCCTAACCCTAAGAGCCTGAGTCTAACCCTCACCCTAAGAGCCTGAGTCTAACCCTAACCCTAAGAGCCTGAGTCTAACCCTCACCCTAAGAGCCTGAGTCTAACCCTAACCCTAAGAGCCTGAGTCTAACCCTCACCCTAAGAGCCTGAGTCTAACCCTCACTCTAAGAGCCTGAGTCTAACCCTCACCCTAAGAGCCTGAGTCTAACCCTCACCCTAAGAGCCTGAGTCTAACCCTAACCCTAAGAGCCTGAGACTAACCCTAACCCTAAGAGCCTGACCCTAACCCTAACCCTAAGAGCCTGAGTCTAACCCTAACCCTAAGAGCCTGAGTCTAACCCTAACCCTAAGAGCCTGAGTCTAACCCTCACCCTAAGAGCCTGAGTCTAACCCTAACCCTAAGAGCCTGAGTCTAACCCTAACCCTAAGAGCCTGAGTCTAACCCTCAACCTAAGAGCCTGAGTCTAACCCTAACCCTAAGAGCCTGAGTCTAACCCTAACCCTAAGAGCCTGAGTCTAACCCTCACCCTAAGAGCCTGAGTCTAACCCTCACTCTACGAGCCTGAGTCTAACCCTCACCCTAAGAGCCTGAGTCTAACCCTAACCCTAAGAGCCTGAGTCTAACCCTAACCCTAAGAGCCTGAGTCTAACCCTCACCCTAAGAGCCTGAGTCTAACCCTCACCCTAAGAGCCTGAGTCTAACCCTAACCCTAAGAGCCTGAGTCTAACCCTCACCCTAAGAGCCTGAGTCTAACCCTAACCCTAAGAGCCTGACCCTAACCCTAACCCTAAGAGCCTGAGTCTAACCCTAACCCTAAGAGCCTGAGTCTAACCCTAACCCTAAGAGCCTGAGTCTAACCCTCAACCTAAGAGCCTGAGTCTAACCCTAACCCTAAGAGCCTGAGTCTAACCCTAAGAGCCTGAGTCTAACCCTCACCCTAAGAGCCTGAGTCTAACCCTCACCCTAAGAGCCTGAGTCTAACCCTAACCCTAAGAGCCTGAGTCTAACCCTCACCCTAAGAGCCTGAGTCTAACCCTAACCCTAAGAGCCTGAGTCTAACCCTCACCCTAAGAGCCTGAGTCTAACCCTAACCCTAAGAGCCTGAGTCTAACCCTCACCCTAAGAGCCTGAGTCTAACCCTCACCCTAAGAGCCTGAGTCTAACCCTAACCCTAAGAGCCTGAGTCTAACCCTCACCCTAAGAGCCTGAGTCTAACCCTCAGTCTAAGAGCCTGAGTCTAACCCTCACCCTAAGAGCCTGAGTCTAACCCTCACCCTAAGAGCCTGAGTCTAACCCTAACCCTAAGAGCCTGAGTCTAACCCTAACCCTAAGAGCCTGAGTCTAACCCTCACCCTAAGAGCCTGAGTCTAACCCTAACCCTAAGAGCCTGAGTCTAACCCTAACCCTAAGAGCCTGAGTCTAACCCTCAACCTAAGAGCCTGAGTCTAACCCTAACCCTAAGAGCCTGAGTCTAACCCTAACCCTAAGAGCCTGACCCTAACCCTAACCCTAAGAGCCTGACCCTAACCCTAACCCTAAGAGCCTGAGTCTAACCCTCAACCTAAGAGCCTGAGTCTAACCCTAACCCTAAGAGCCTGAGTCTAACCCTAACCCTAAGAGCCTGACCCTAACCCTAACCCTAAGAGCCTGAGTCTAACCCTCACCCTAAGAGCCTGAGTCTAACCCTCACCCTAAGAGACTGAGTCTAACCCTCACCCTAAGAGCCTGAGTCTAACCCTAACCCTAAGAGCCTGAGTTTAACCCTAACCCTAAGAGCCTGAGTCTAACCCTAACCCTAAGAGCCTGAGTCTAACCCTCACCCTAAGAGCCTGAGTCTAACCCTAACCCTAAGAGCCTGACCCTAACCCTAACCCTAAGAGCCTGAGTCTAACCCTAACCCTAAGAGCCTGAGTCTAACCCTCACCCTAAGAGCCTGAGTCTAACCCTCACTCTACGAGCCTGAGTCTAACCCTCACCCTAAGAGCCTGAGTCTAACCCTAACCCTAAGAGCCTGAGTCTAACCCTAACCCTAAGAGCCTGAGTCTAACCCTAACCCTAAGAGCCTGAGTCTAACCCTCACCCTAAGAGCCTGAGTCTAACCCTAACCCTAAGAGCCTGAGTCTAACCCTCACCCTAAGAGCCTGAGTCTAACCCTAACCCTAAGAGCCTGAGTCTAACCCTAACCCTAAGAGCCTGAGTCTAACCCTAACCCTAAGAGCCTGAGTCTAACCCTAACCCTAAGAGCCTGAGTCTAACCCTCAACCTAAGAGCCTGAGTCTAACCCTAACCCTAAGAGCCTGAGTCTAACCCTAAGAGCCTGAGTCTAACCCTCACCCTAAGAGCCTGAGTCTAACCCTCACCCTAAGAGCCTGAGTCTAACCCTAACCCTAAGAGCCTGAGTCTAACCCTCACCCTAAGAGCCTGAGTCTAACCCTAACCCTAAGAGCCTGAGTCTAACCCTCACCCTAAGAGCCTGAGTCTAACCCTAACCCTAAGAGCCTGAGTCTAACCCTCACCCTAAGAGCCTGAGTCTAACCCTCACCCTAAGAGCCTGAGTCTAACCCTAACCCTAAGAGCCTGAGTTTAACCCTAACCCTAAGAGCCTGAGTCTAACCCTAACCCTAAGAGCCTGAGTCTAACCCTCACCCTAAGAGCCTGAGTCTAACCCTAACCCTAAGAGCCTGAGTCTAACCCTAACCCTAAGAGCCTGACCCTAACCCTAACCCTAAGAGCCTGAGTCTAACCCTAACCCTAAGAGCCTGAGTCTAACCCTCACCCTAAGAGCCTGAGTCTAACCCTCACTCTACGAGCCTGAGTCTAACCCTCACCCTAAGAGCCTGAGTCTAACCCTAACCCTAAGAGCCTGAGTCTAACCCTAACCCTAAGAGCCTGAGTCTAACCCTCACCCTAAGAGCCTGAGTCTAACCCTAACCCTAAGAGCCTGAGTCTAACCCTCACCCTAAGAGCCTGAGTCTAACCCTAACCCTAAGAGCCTGACCCTAACCCTAACCCTAAGAGCCTGAGTCTAACCCTAACCCTAAGAGCCTGAGTCTAACCCTAACCCTAAGAGCCTGAGTCTAACCCTCAACCTAAGAGCCTGAGTCTAACCCTAACCCTAAGAGCCTGAGTCTAACCCTAAGAGCCTGAGTCTAACCCTCACCCTAAGAGCCTGAGTCTAACCCTCACCCTAAGAGCCTGAGTCTAACCCTAACCCTAAGAGCCTGAGTCTAACCCTCACCCTAAGAGCCTGAGTCTAACCCTAACCCTAAGAGCCTGAGTCTAACCCTCACCCTAAGAGCCTGAGTCTAACCCTAACCCTAAGAGCCTGAGTCTAACCCTCACCCTAAGAGCCTGAGTCTAACCCTCACCCTAAGAGCCTGAGTCTAACCCTAACCCTAAGAGCCTGAGTCTAACCCTCACCCTAAGAGCCTGAGTCTAACCCTCAGTCTAAGAGCCTGAGTCTAACCCTCACCCTAAGAGCCTGAGTCTAACCCTCACCCTAAGAGCCTGAGTCTAACCCTAACCCTAAGAGCCTGAGTCTAACCCTAACCCTAAGAGCCTGACCCTAACCCTAACCCTAAGAGCCTGAGTCTAACCCTAACCCTAAGAGCCTGAGTCTAACCCTAACCCTAAGAGCCTGAGTCTAACCCTCACCCTAAGAGCCTGAGTCTAACCCTAACCCTAAGAGCCTGAGTCTAACCCTAACCCTAAGAGCCTGAGTCTAACCCTCACCCTAAGAGCCTGAGTCAAACCCTCACCCTAAGAGCCTGAGTCTAACCCTCACCCTAAGAGCCTGAGTCTAACCCTCACCCTAAGAGCCTGAGTCTAACCCTAACCCTAAGAGCCTGAGTCTAACCCTAACCCTAAGAGCCTGAGTCTAACCCTCAACCTAAGAGCCTGAGTCTAACCCTAACCCTAAGAGCCTGAGTCTAACCCTCACCCTAAGAGCCTGAGTCTAACCCTAACCCTAAGAGCCTGAGTCTAACCCTAACCCTAAGAGCCTGAGTCTAACCCTCACCCTAAGAGCCTGAGTCTAACCCTAACCCTAAGAGCCTGAGTCTAACCCTCACCCTAAGAGCCTGAGTCTAACCCTAACCCTAAGAGCCTGACCCTAACCCTCACCCTAAGAGCCTGACCCTAACCCTAACCCTAAGAGCCTGAGTCTAACCCTAACCCTAAGAGCCTGAGTCTAACCCTAACCCTAAGAGCCTGAGTCTAACCCTAACCCTAAGAGCCTGAGTCTAACCCTCACCCTAAGAGCCTGAGTCTAACCCTCACCCTAAGAGCCTGAGTCTAACCATAACCCTAAGAGCCTGAGTCTAACCCTCACCCTAAGAGCCTGAGTCTAACCCTCACCCTAAGAGCCTGAGTCTAACCCTCACCCTAAGAGCCTGAGTCTAACCCTAACCCTAAGAGCCTGAGTCTAACCCTAACCCTAAGAGCCTGAGTCTAACCCTCACCCTAAGAGCCTGAGTCTAACCCTCACCCTAAGAGCCTGAGTCTAACCCTAACCCTAAGAGCCTGAGTCTAACCCTCACCCTAAGAGCCTGAGTCTAACCCTCACCCTAAGAGCCTGAGTCTAACCCTCACCCTAAGAGCCTGAGTCTAACCCTAACCCTAAGAGCCTGAATCTAACCCTAACCCTAAGAGCCTGACCCTAACCCTAACCCTAAGAGCCTGAGTCTAACCCTAACCCTAAGAGCCTGAGTCTAACCCTAACCCTAAGAGCCTGAGTCTAACCCTCACTCTACGAGCCTGAGTCTAACCCTCACCCTAAGAGCCTGAGTCTAACCCTCACCCTAAGAGCCTGAGTCTAACCCTAACCCTAAGAGCCTGAGTCTAACCCTCACCCTAAGAGCCTGAGTCTAACCCTCACCCTAAGAGCCTGAGTCTAACCCTAACCCTAAGAGCCTGAGTCTAACCCTCACCCTAAGAGCCTGAGTCTAACCCTAACCCTAAGAGCCTGACCCTAACCCTAACCCTAAGAGCCTGAGTCTAACCCTAACCCTAAGAGCCTGAGTCTAACCCTAACCCTAAGAGCCTGAGTCTAACCCTCAACCTAAGAGCCTGAGTCTAACCCTAACCCTAAGAGCCTGAGACTAACCCTAAGAGCCTGAGTCTAACCCTCACCCTAAGAGCCTGAGTCTAACCCTCACCCTAAGAGCCTGAATCTAACCCTAACCCTAAGAGCCTGACCCTAACCCTAACCCTAAGAGCCTGAGTCTAACCCTCACCCTAAGAGCCTGAGTCTAACCCTAACCCTAAGAGCCTGAGTCTAACCCTCACCCTAAGAGCCTGAGTCTAACCCTAACCCTAAGAGCCTGAGTCTAACCCTCACCCTAAGAGCCTGAGTCTAACCCTCACCCTAAGAGCCTGAGTCTAACCCTCACCCTAAGAGCCTGAGTCTAACCCTAACCCTAAGAGCCTGAGTCTAACCGTAACCCTAAGAGCCTGAGTCTAACCCTCACCCTAAGAGCCTGAGTCTAACCCTCACCCTAAGAGCCTGAGTCTAACCCTCACCCTAAGAGCCTGAGTCTAACCCTCACCCTAAGAGCCTGAGTCTAACCCTCACCCTAAGAGCCTGAGTCTAACCCTAACCCTAAGAGCCTGAGTCTAACCGTAACCCTAAGAGCCTGAGTCTAACCGTAACCCTAAGAGCCTGAGTCTAACCCTAACCCTAAGAGCCTGAGTCTAACCCTAACCCTAAGAGCCTGAGTCTAACCCTCAACCTAAGAGCCTGAGTCTAACCCTAACCCTAAGAGCCTGAGTCTAACCCTAACCCTAAGAGCCTGACCCTAACCCTAACCCTAAGAGCCTGACCCTAACCCTAACCCTAAGAGCCTGAGTCTAACCCTCAACCTAAGAGCCTGAGTCTAACCCTAACCCTAAGAGCCTGAGTCTAACCCTAACCCTAAGAGCCTGACCCTAACCCTAACCCTAAGAGCCTGAGTCTAACCCTCACCCTAAGAGCCTGAGTCTAACCCTCACCCTAAGAGACTGAGTCTAACCCTCACCCTAAGAGCCTGAGTCTAACCCTAACCCTAAGAGCCTGAGTTTAACCCTAACCCTAAGAGCCTGAGTCTAACCCTCACCCTAAGAGCCTGAGTCTAACCCTCACCCTAAGAGCCTGAGTCTAACCCTCACCCTAAGAGCCTGAGTCTAACCCTAACCCTAAGAGCCTGAGTCTAACCCTCACCCTAAGAGCCTGAGTCTAACCCTAACCCTAAGAGCCTGAGTCTAACCCTCACCCTAAGAGCCTGAGTCTAACCCTAACCCTAAGAGCCTGAGTCTAACCCTCACCCTAAGAGCCTGAGTCTAACCCTAACCCTAAGAGCCTGAGTCTAACCCTCACCCTAAGAGCCTGAGTCTAACCCTCACTCTAAGAGCCTGAGTCTAACCCTCACCCTAAGAGCCTGAGTCTAACCCTCACCCTAAGAGCCTGAGTCTAACCCTAACCTAAGAGCCTGAGACTAACCCTAACCCTAAGAGCCTGACCCTAACCCTAACCCTAAGAGCCTGAGTCTAACCCTAACCCTAAGAGCCTGAGTCTAACCCTAACCCTAAGAGCCTGAGTCTAACCCTCACCCTAAGAGCCTGAGTCTAACCCTAACCCTAAGAGCCTGAGTCTAACCCTAACCCTAAGAGCCTGAGTCTAACCCTCAACCTAAGAGCCTGAGTCTAACCCTAACCCTAAGAGCCTGAGTCTAACCCTAACCCTAAGAGCCTGAGTCTAACCCTCACCCTAAGAGCCTGAGTCTAACCCTCACTCTACGAGCCTGAGTCTAACCCTCACCCTAAGAGCCTGAGTCTAACCCTAACCCTAAGAGCCTGAGTCTAACCCTAACCCTAAGAGCCTGAGTCTAACCCTCACCCTAAGAGCCTGAGTCTAACCCTCACCCTAAGAGCCTGAGTCTAACCCTAACCCTAAGAGCCTGAGTCTAACCCTCACCCTAAGAGCCTGAGTCTAACCCTAACCCTAAGAGCCTGACCCTAACCCTAACCCTAAGAGCCTGAGTCTAACCCTAACCCTAAGAGCCTGAGTCTAACCCTAACCCTAAGAGCCTGAGTCTAACCCTCAACCTAAGAGCCTGAGTCTAACCCTAACCCTAAGAGCCTGAGTCTAACCCTAAGAGCCTGAGTCTAACCCTCACCCTAAGAGCCTGAGTCTAACCCTCACCCTAAGAGCCTGAGTCTAACCCTAACCCTAAGAGCCTGAGTCTAACCCTCACCCTAAGAGCCTGAGTCTAAGCCTAACCCTAAGAGCCTGAGTCTAACCCTCACCCTAAGAGCCTGAGTCTAACCCTAACCCTAAGAGCCTGAGTCTAACCCTCACCCTAAGAGCCTGAGTCTAACCCTCACCCTAAGAGCCTGAGTCTAACCCTAACCCTAAGAGCCTGAGTCTAACCCTCACCCTAAGAGCCTGAGTCTAACCCTCAGTCTAAGAGCCTGAGTCTAACCCTCACCCTAAGAGCCTGAGTCTAACCCTCACCCTAAGAGCCTGAGTCTAACCCTAACCCTAAGAGCCTGAGTCTAACCCTAACCCTAAGAGCCTGAGTCTAACCCTCAACCTAAGAGCCTGAGTCTAACCCTCACCCTAAGAGCCTGAGTCTAACCCTCACCCTAAGAGCCTGAGTCTAACCCTCACCCTAAGAGCCTGAGTCTAACCCTAACCCTAAGAGCCTGAGTCTAACCCTAACCCTAAGAGCCTGAGTCTAACCCTAACCCTAAGAGCCTGAGTCTAACCCTCAACCTAAGAGCCTGAGTCTAACCCTAACCCTAAGAGCCTGAGTCTAACCCTAACCCTAAGAGCCTGAGTCTAACCCTAACCCTAAGAGCCTGAGTCTAACCCTCACCCTAAGAGCCTGAGTCTAACCCTAACCCTAAGAGCCTGAGTCTAACCCTCACCCTAAGAGCCTGAGTCTAACCCTAACCCTAAGAGCCTGACCCTAACCCTAACCGTAAGAGCCTGACCCTAACCCTAACCCTAAGAGCCTGAGTCTAACCCTAACCCTAAGAGCCTGAGTCTAACCCTAACCCTAAGAGCCTGAGTCTAACCCTAACCCTAAGAGCCTGAGTCTAACCCTCACCCTAAGAGCCTGAGTCTAACCCTCACTCTAAGAGCCTGAGTCTAACCATAACCCTAAGAGCCTGAGTCTAACCCTCACCCTAAGAGCCTGACCCTAACCCTCACCCTAAGAGCCTGAGTCTAACCCTCACCCTAAGAGCCTGAGTCTAACCCTAACCCTAAGAGCCTGAGTCTAACCCTAACCCTAAGAGCCTGAGTCTAACCCTCACCCTAAGAGCCTGAGTCTAACCCTAACCCTAAGAGCCTGAGTCTAACCCTAACCCTAAGAGCCTGAGTCTAACCCTCACCCTAAGAGCCTGAGTCTAACCCTCACTCTAAGAGCCTGAGTCTAACCCTCACCCTAAGAGCCTGAGTCTAACCCTCACCCTAAGAGCCTGAGTCTAACCCTAACCCTAAGAGCCTGAGTCTAACCCTAACCCTAAGAGCCTGACCCTAACCCTAACCCTAAGAGCCTGAGTCTAACCCTAACCCTAAGAGCCTGAGTCTAACCCTAACCCTAAGAGCCTGAGTCTAACCCTCACTCTAAGAGCCTGAGTCTAACCCTCACCCTAAGAGCCTGAGTCTAACCCTAACCCTAAGAGCCTGAGTCTAACCCTCACCCTAAGAGCCTGAGTCTAACCCTCACCCTAAGAGCCTGAGTCTAACCCTAACCCTAAGAGCCTGAGTCTAACCCTCACCCTAAGAGCCTGAGTCTAACCCTCACCCTAAGAGCCTGAGTCTAACCCTAACCCTAAGAGCCTGACCCTAACCCTCACCCTAAGAGCCTGAGTCTAACCCTAACCCTAAGAGCCTGAGTCTAACCCTCAACCTAAGAGCCTGAGTCTAACCCTAACCCTAAGAGCCTGAGTCTAACCCTAAGAGCCTGAGTCTAACCCTCACCCTAAGAGCCTGAGTCTAACCCTAACCCTAAGAGCCTGAGTCTAACCCTCACCCTAAGAGCCTGAGTCTAACCCTAACCCTAAGAGCCTGAGTCTAACCCTCACCCTAAGAGCCTGAGTCTAACCCTCACCCTAAGAGCCTGAGTCTAACCCTAACCCTAAGAGCCTGAGTCTAACCCTCACCCTAAGAGCCTGAGTCTAACCCTCACCCTAAGAGCCTGAGTCTAACCCTCACCCTAAGAGCCTGAGTCTAACCCTAACCCTAAGAGCCTGAGTCTAACCCTCACCCTAAGAGCCTGAGTCTAACCCTAACCCTAAGAGCCTGAGTCTAACCCTAACCCTAAGAGCCTGAGTCTAACCCTCAACCTAAGAGCCTGAGTCTAACCCTAACCCTAAGAGCCTGAGTCTAACCCTAACCCTAAGAGCCTGACCCTAACCCTAACCCTAAGAGCCTGACCCTAACCCTAACCCTAAGAGCCTGAGTCTAACCCTCAACCTAAGAGCCTGAGTCTAACCCTAACCCTAAGAGCCTGAGTCTAACCCTAACCCTAAGAGCCTGAGTCTAACCCTAACCCTAAGAGCCTGACCCTAACCCTAACCCTAAGAGCCTGAGTCTAACCCTCACCCTAAGAGCCTGAGTCTAACCCTCACCCTAAGAGACTGAGTCTAACCCTCACCCTAAGAGCCTGAGTCTAACCCTAACCCTAAGAGCCTGAGTTTAACCCTAACCCTAAGAGCCTGAGTCTAACCCTCACCCTAAGAGCCTGACCCTAACCCTAACCCTAAGAGCCTGAGTCTAACCCTCACCCTAAGAGCCTGAGTCTAACCCTAACCCTAAGAGCCTGAGTCTAACCCTCACCCTAAGAGCCTGAGTCTAACCCTCACCCTAAGAGCCTGAGTCTAACCCTCACCCTAAGAGCCTGAGTCTAACCCTAACCCTAAGAGCCTGAGTCTAACCCTCACCCTAAGAGCCTGAGTCTAACCCTCACCCTAAGAGCCTGAGTCTAACCCTCACCCTAAGAGCCTGAGTCTAACCCTCACCCTAAGAGCCTGAGTCTAACCCTCACCCTAAGAGCCTGAGTCTAACCCTCACCCTAAGAGCCTGAGTCTAACCCTAACCCTAAGAGCCTGAGTCTAACCCTCACCCTAAGAGCCTGAGTCTAACCCTCACTCTAAGAGCCTGAGTCTAACCCTAACCCTAAGAGCCTGAGTCTAACCCTCACCCTAAGAGCCTGAGTCTAACCCTAACCCTAAGAGCCTGACCCTAACCCTAACCCTAAGAGCCTGACCCTAACCCTCACCCTAAGAGCCTGAGTCTAACCCTAACCCTAAGAGCCTGAGTCTAACCCTAACCCTAAGAGCCTGAGTCTAACCCTAACCCTAAGAGCCTGAGTCTAACCCTCACCCTAAGAGCCTGAGTCTAACCCTCACTCTAAGAGCCTGAGTCTAACCATAACCCTAAGAGCCTGAGTCTAACACTCACCCTAAGAGCCTGACCCTAACCCTCACCCTAAGAGCCTGAGTCTAACCCTCACCCTAAGAGCCTGAGTCTAACCCTAACCCTAAGAGCCTGAGTCTAACCCTCACTCTAAGAGCCTGAGTCTAACCATAACCCTAAGAGCCTGAGTCTAACACTCACCCTAAGAGCCTGACCCTAACCCTCACCCTAAGAGCCTGAGTCTAACCCTCACCCTAAGAGCCTGAGTCTAACCCTCACCCTAAGAGCCTGAGTCTAACCCTCACCCTAAGAGCCTGAGTCTAACCCTCACCCTAAGAGCCTGAGTCTAACCCTCACCCTAAGAGCCTGAGTCTAACCCTCACCCTAAGAGCCTGAGTCTAACCCTAACCCTAAGAGCCTGAGTCTAACCCTAACCCTAAGAGCCTGAGTCTAACCCTCACCCTAAGAGCCTGAGTCTAACCCTAACCCTAAGAGCCTGAGTTTAACCCTCACCCTAAGAGCCTGAGTCTAACCCTAACCCTAAGAGCCTGAGTCTAACCCTAACCCTAAGAGCCTGAGTCTAACCCTAACCCTAAGAGCCTGAGTCTAACCCTAACCCTAAGAGCCTGAGTCTAACCCTCACCCTAAGAGCCTGAGTCTAACCCTAACCCTAAGAGCCTGAGTCTAACCCTAACCCTAAGAGCCTGAGTCTAACCCTCACCCTAAGAGCCTGAGTCTAACCCTAACCCTAAGAGCCTGAGTCTAACACTCACCCTAAGAGCCTGACCCTAACCCTCACCCTAAGAGCCTGAGTCTAACCCTCACCCTAAGAGCCTGAGTCTAACCCTAACCCTAAGAGCCTGAGTCTAACCCTCACCCTAAGAGCCTGAGTCTAACCCTCACTCTAAGAGCCTGAGTCTAACCCTCACCCTAAGAGCCTGAGTCTAACCCTCACCCTAAGAGCCTGAGTCTAACCCTAACCCTAAGAGCCTGAGTCTAACCCTCACCCTAAGAGCCTGAGTCTAACCCTAACCCTAAGAGCCTGAGTCTAACCCTAACCCTAAGAGCCTGAGTCTAACCCTCACCCTAAGAGCCTGAGTCTAACCCTAACCCTAAGAGCCTGAGTCTAACCCTCACCCTAAGAGCCTGAGTCTAACCCTCACCCTAAGAGCCTGAGTCTAACCCTCACCCTAAGAGCCTGAGTCTAACCCTAACCCTAAGAGCCTGAGTCTAACCCTAACCCTAAGAGCCTGAGTCTAACCCTAACCCTAAGAGCCTGAGTCTAACCCTCACCCTAAGAGCCTGAGTCTAACCCTAACCCTAAGAGCCTGAGTCTAACCCTAACCCTAAGAGCCTGAGTCTAACCCTCACCCTAAGAGCCTGAGTCAAACCCTCACCCTAAGAGCCTGAGTCTAACCCTCACCCTAAGAGCCTGAGTCTAACCCTCACCCTAAGAGCCTGAGTCTAACCCTAACCCTAAGAGCCTGAGTCTAACCCTAACCCTAAGAGCCTGAGTCTAACCCTCAACCTAAGAGCCTGAGTCTAACCCTAACCCTAAGAGCCTGAGTCTAACCCTAACCCTAAGAGCCTGAGTCTAACCCTAACCCTAAGAGCCTGAGTCTAACCCTAACCCTAAGAGCCTGAGTCTAACCCTCACCCTAAGAGCCTGAGTCTAACCCTAACCCTAAGAGCCTGAGTCTAACCCTCACCCTAAGAGCCTGAGTCTAACCCTAACCCTAAGAGCCTGACCCTAACCCTAACCCTAAGAGCCTGACCCTAACCCTAACCCTAAGAGCCTGAGTCTAACCCTAACCCTAAGAGCCTGAGTCTAACCCTAACCCTAAGAGCCTGAGTCTAACCCTCACCCTAAGAGCCTGAGTCTAACCCTCACCCTAAGAGCCTGAGTCTAACCCTAACCCTAAGAGCCTGAGTCTAACCCTAACCCTAAGAACCTGACGCTAACCCTCACCCTAAGAGCCTGAGTCTAACCCTCACCCTAAGAGCCTGAGTCTAACCCTAACCCTAAGAGCCTGAGTCTAACCCTAACCCTAAGAGCCTGAGTCTAACCCTCACCCTAAGAGCCTGAGTCTAACCCTCACCCTAAGAGCCTGAGTCTAACCCTCACCCTAAGAGCCTGAGTCTAACCCTAACCCTAAGAGCCTGAGTCTAACCCTCACCCTAAGAGCCTGAGTCTAACCCTCACCCTAAGAGCCTGAGTCTAACCCTCACCCTAAGAGCCTGAGTCTAACCCTAACCCTAAGAGCCTGACCCTAACCCTAACCCTAAGAGCCTGAGTCTAACCCTAACCCTAAGAGCCTGAGTCTAACCCTCACTCTACGAGCCTGAGTCTAACCCTCACCCTAAGAGCCTGAGTCTAACCCTAACCCGAAGAGCCTGAGTCTAACCCTAACCCTAAGAGCCTGAGTCTAACCCTCACCCTAAGAGCCTGAGTCTAACCCTCACCCTAAGAGCCTGAGTCTAACCCTAACCCTAAGAGCCTGAGTCTAACCCTCACCCTAAGAGCCTGAGTCTAACCCTAACCCTAAGAGCCTGACCCTAACCCTAACCCTAAGAGCCTGAGTCTAACCCTAACCCTAAGAGCCTGAGTCTAACCCTAACCCTAAGAGCCTGAGTCTAACCCTCAACCTAAGAGCCTGAGTCTAACCCTAACCCTAAGAGCCTGAGACTAACCCTAAGAGCCTGAGTCTAACCCTCACCCTAAGAGCCTGAGTCTAACCCTCACCCTAAGAGCCTGAGTCTAACCCTAACCCTAAGAGCCTGAGTCTAACCCTCACCCTAAGAGCCTGAGTCTAACCCTAACCCTAAGAGCCTGAGTCTAACCCTCACCCTAAGAGCCTGAGTCTAACCCTAACCCTAAGAGCCTGAGTCTAACCCTCACCCTAAGAGCCTGAGTCTAACCCTCACCCTAAGAGCCTGAGTCTAACCCTAACCCTAAGAGCCTGAGTCTAACCCTCACCCTAAGAGCCTGAGTCTAACCCTCACCCTAAGAGCCTGAGTCTAACCCTCACCCTAAGAGCCTGAGTCTAACCCTAACCCTAAGAGCCTGAGTCTAACCGTAACCCTAAGAGCCTGAGTCTAACCGTAACCCTAAGAGCCTGAGTCTAACCCTAACCCTAAGAGCCTGAGTCTAACCCTAACCCTAAGAGCCTGAGTCTAACCCTCAACCTAAGAGCCTGAGTCTAACCCTAACCCTAAGAGCCTGAGTCTAACCCTAACCCTAAGAGCCTGACCCTAACCCTAACCCTAAGAGCCTGACCCTAACCCTAACCCTAAGAGCCTGAGTCTAACCCTCAACCTAAGAGCCTGAGTCTAACCCTAACCCTAAGAGCCTGAGTCTAACCCTAACCCTAAGAGCCTGACCCTAACCCTAACCCTAAGAGCCTGAGTCTAACCCTCACCCTAAGAGCCTGAGTCTAACCCTCACCCTAAGAGACTGAGTCTAACCCTCACCCTAAGAGCCTGAGTCTAACCCTAACCCTAAGAGCCTGAGTTTAACCCTAACCCTAAGAGCCTGAGTCTAACCCTCACCCTAAGAGCCTGAGTCTAACCCTCACCCTAAGAGCCTGAGTCTAACCCTCACCCTAAGAGCCTGAGTCTAACCCTAACCCTAAGAGCCTGAGTCTAACTCTCACCCTAAGAGCCTGAGTCTAACCCTAACCCTAAGAGCCTGAGTCTAACCCTCACCCTAAGAGCCTGAGTCTAACCCTAACCCTAAGAGCCTGAGTCTAACCCTCACCCTAAGAGCCTGAGTCTAACCCTAACCCTAAGAGCCTGAGTCTAACCCTCACCCTAAGAGCCTGAGTCTAACCCTCACTCTAAGAGCCTGAGTCTAACCCTCACCCTAAGAGCCTGAGTCTAACCCTCACCCTAAGAGCCTGAGTCTAACCCTAACCCTAAGAGCCTGAGACTAACCCTAACCCTAAGAGCCTGACCCTAACCCTAACCCTAAGAGCCTGAGTCTAACCCTAACCCTAAGAGCCTGAGTCTAACCCTAACCCTAAGAGCCTGAGTCTAACCCTCACCCTAAGAGCCTGAGTCTAACCCTAACCCTAAGAGCCTGAGTCTAACCCTAACCCTAAGAGCCTGAGTCTAACCCTCAACCTAAGAGCCTGAGTCTAACCCTAACCCTAAGAGCCTGAGTCTAACCCTAACCCTAAGAGCCTGAGTCTAACCCTCACCCTAAGAGCCTGAGTCTAACCCTCACTCTACGAGCCTGAGTCTAACCCTCACCCTAAGAGCCTGAGTCTAACCCTAACCCTAAGAGCCTGAGTCTAACCCTAACCCTAAGAGCCTGAGTCTAACCCTCACCCTAAGAGCCTGAGTCTAACCCTCACCCTAAGAGCCTGAGTCTAACCCTAACCCTAAGAGCCTGAGTCTAACCCTCACCCTAAGAGCCTGAGTCTAACCCTAACCCTAAGAGCCTGACCCTAACCCTAACCCTAAGAGCCTGAGTCTAACCCTAACCCTAAGAGCCTGAGTCTAACCCTAACCCTAAGAGCCTGAGTCTAACCCTCAACCTAAGAGCCTGAGTCTAACCCTAACCCTAAGAGCCTGAGTCTAACCCTAAGAGCCTGAGTCTAACCCTCACCCTAAGAGCCTGAGTCTAACCCTCACCCTAAGAGCCTGAGTCTAACCCTAACCCTAAGAGCCTGAGTCTAACCCTCACCCTAAGAGCCTGAGTCTAACCCTAACCCTAAGAGCCTGAGTCTAACCCTCACCCTAAGAGCCTGAGTCTAACCCTAACCCTAAGAGCCTGAGTCTAACCCTCACCCTAAGAGCCTGAGTCTAACCCTCACCCTAAGAGCCTGAGTCTAACCCTAACCCTAAGAGCCTGAGTCTAACCCTCACCCTAAGAGCCTGAGTCTAACCCTCAGTCTAAGAGCCTGAGTCTAACCCTCACCCTAAGAGCCTGAGTCTAACCCTCACCCTAAGAGCCTGAGTCTAACCCTAACCCTAAGAGCCTGAGTCTAACCCTAACCCTAAGAGCCTGAGTCTAACCCTCACCCTAAGAGCCTGAGTCTAACCCTAACCCTAAGAGCCTGAGTCTAACCCTAACCCTAAGAGCCTGAGTCTAACCCTCAACCTAAGAGCCTGAGTCTAACCCTAACCCTAAGAGCCTGAGTCTAACCCTAACCCTAAGAGCCTGACCCTAACCCTAACCCTAAGAGCCTGACCCTAACCCTAACCCTAAGAGCCTGAGTCTAACCCTCAACCTAAGAGCCTGAGTCTAACCCTAACCCTAAGAGCCTGAGTCTAACCCTAACCCTAAGAGCCTGACCCTAACCCTAACCCTAAGAGCCTGAGTCTAACCCTCACCCTAAGAGCCTGAGTCTAACCCTCACCCTAAGAGACTGAGTCTAACCCTCACCCTAAGAGCCTGAGTCTAACCCTAACCCTAAGAGCCTGAGTTTAACCCTAACCCTAAGAGCCTGAGTCTAACCCTAACCCTAAGAGCCTGAGTCTAACCCTCACCCTAAGAGCCTGAGTCTAACCCTAACCCTAAGAGCCTGACCCTAACCCTAACCCTAAGAGCCTGAGTCTAACCCTAACCCTAAGAGCCTGAGTCTAACCCTCACCCTAAGAGCCTGAGTCTAACCCTCACTCTACGAGCCTGAGTCTAACCCTCACCCTAAGAGCCTGAGTCTAACCCTAACCCTAAGAGCCTGAGTCTAACCCTAACCCTAAGAGCCTGAGTCTAACCCTAACCCTAAGAGCCTGAGTCTAACCCTCACCCTAAGAGCCTGAGTCTAACCCTAACCCTAAGAGCCTGAGTCTAACCCTCACCCTAAGAGCCTGAGTCTAACCCTAACCCTAAGAGCCTGAGTCTAACCCTAACCCTAAGAGCCTGAGTCTAACCCTAACCCTAAGAGCCTGAGTCTAACCCTAACCCTAAGAGCCTGAGTCTAACCCTCAACCTAAGAGCCTGAGTCTAACCCTAACCCTAAGAGCCTGAGTCTAACCCTAAGAGCCTGAGTCTAACCCTCACCCTAAGAGCCTGAGTCTAACCCTCACCCTAAGAGCCTGAGTCTAACCCTAACCCTAAGAGCCTGAGTCTAACCCTCACCCTAAGAGCCTGAGTCTAACCCTAACCCTAAGAGCCTGAGTCTAACCCTCACCCTAAGAGCCTGAGTCTAACCCTAACCCTAAGAGCCTGAGTCTAACCCTCACCCTAAGAGCCTGAGTCTAACCCTCACCCTAAGAGCCTGAGTCTAACCCTAACCCTAAGAGCCTGAGTTTAACCCTAACCCTAAGAGCCTGAGTCTAACCCTAACCCTAAGAGCCTGAGTCTAACCCTCACCCTAAGAGCCTGAGTCTAACCCTAACCCTAAGAGCCTGAGTCTAACCCTAACCCTAAGAGCCTGACCCTAACCCTAACCCTAAGAGCCTGAGTCTAACCCTAACCCTAAGAGCCTGAGTCTAACCCTCACCCTAAGAGCCTGAGTCTAACCCTCACTCTACGAGCCTGAGTCTAACCCTCACCCTAAGAGCCTGAGTCTAACCCTAACCCTAAGAGCCTGAGTCTAACCCTAACCCTAAGAGCCTGAGTCTAACCCTCACCCTAAGAGCCTGAGTCTAACCCTAACCCTAAGAGCCTGAGTCTAACCCTCACCCTAAGAGCCTGAGTCTAACCCTAACCCTAAGAGCCTGACCCTAACCCTAACCCTAAGAGCCTGAGTCTAACCCTAACCCTAAGAGCCTGAGTCTAACCCTAACCCTAAGAGCCTGAGTCTAACCCTCAACCTAAGAGCCTGAGTCTAACCCTAACCCTAAGAGCCTGAGTCTAACCCTAAGAGCCTGAGTCTAACCCTCACCCTAAGAGCCTGAGTCTAACCCTCACCCTAAGAGCCTGAGTCTAACCCTAACCCTAAGAGCCTGAGTCTAACCCTCACCCTAAGAGCCTGAGTCTAACCCTAACCCTAAGAGCCTGAGTCTAACCCTCACCCTAAGAGCCTGAGTCTAACCCTAACCCTAAGAGCCTGAGTCTAACCCTCACCCTAAGAGCCTGAGTCTAACCCTCACCCTAAGAGCCTGAGTCTAACCCTAACCCTAAGAGCCTGAGTCTAACCCTCACCCTAAGAGCCTGAGTCTAACCCTCAGTCTAAGAGCCTGAGTCTAACCCTCACCCTAAGAGCCTGAGTCTAACCCTCACCCTAAGAGCCTGAGTCTAACCCTAACCCTAAGAGCCTGAGTCTAACCCTAACCCTAAGAGCCTGACCCTAACCCTAACCCTAAGAGCCTGAGTCTAACCCTAACCCTAAGAGCCTGAGTCTAACCCTAACCCTAAGAGCCTGAGTCTAACCCTCAACCTAAGAGCCTGAGTCTAACCCTAACCCTAAGAGCCTGAGTCTAACCCTAACCCTAAGAGCCTGACCCTAACCCTAACCCTAAGAGCCTGACCCTAACCCTAACCCTAAGAGCCTGAGTCTAACCCTCAACCTAAGAGCCTGAGTCTAACCCTAACCCTAAGAGCCTGACCCTAACCCTAACCCTAAGAGCCTGAGTCTAACCCTCACCCTAAGAGCCTGAGTCTAACCCTCACCCTAAGAGACTGAGTCTAACCCTCACCCTAAGAGCCTGAGTCTAACCCTAACCCTAAGAGCCTGAGTTTAACCCTAACCCTAAGAGCCTGAGTCTAACCCTCACCCTAAGAGCCTGAGTCTAACCCTAATCCTAAGAGCCTGAGTCTAACCCTCACCCTAAGAGCCTGAGTCTAACCCTAACCCTAAGAGCCTGAGTCTAACCCTCACCCTAAGAGCCTGAGTCTAACCCTAACCCTAAGAGCCTGAGTCTAACCCTCACCCTAAGAGCCTGAGTCTAACCCTAACCCTAAGAGCCTGAGTCTAACCCTCACCCTAAGAGCCTGAGTCTAACCCTAACCCTAAGAGCCTGAGTCTAACCCTCACCCTAAGAGCCTGAGTCTAACCCTCACTCTAAGAGCCTGAGTCTAACCCTCACCCTAAGAGCCTGAGTCTAACCCTCACCCTAAGAGCCTGAGTCTAACCCTAACCCTAAGAGCCTGAGACTAACCCTAACCCTAAGAGCCTGACCCTAACCCTAACCCTAAGAGCCTGAGTCTAACCCTAACCCTAAGAGCCTGAGTCTAACCCTCACCCTAAGAGCCTGAGTCTAACCCTAACCCTAAGAGCCTGAGTCTAACCCTCACCCTAAGAGCCTGAGTCTAACCCTCACTCTAAGAGCCTGAGTCTAACCCTCACCCTAAGAGCCTGAGTCTAACCCTCACCCTAAGAGCCTGAGTCTAACCCTA
This sequence comes from Falco punctatus, assembly GCF_963210335.1. NCBI lineage: Eukaryota > Metazoa > Chordata > Aves > Falconiformes > Falconidae > Falco > Falco punctatus. Next base: position 35,564 of record NW_027660240.1, read on the forward strand.
ACCCTAAGAGCCTGAGTCTAACCCTCACCCTAAGAGCCTGAGTCTAACCCTCACTCTAAGAGCCTGAGTCTAACCCTCACCCTAAGAGCCTGAGTCTAACCCTAACCCTAAGAGCCTGAGTCTAACCCTCACCCTAAGAGCCTGAGTCTAACCCTAACCCTAAGAGCCTGACCCTAACCCTAACCCTAAGAGCCTGAGTCTAACCCTAACCCTAAGAGCCTGAGTCTAACCCTAACCCTAAGAGCCTGAGTCTAACCCTAACCCTAAGAGCCTGAGTCTAACCCTCACCCTAAGAGCCTGAGTCTAACCCTCACCCTAAGAGCCTGAGTCTAACCCTAACCCTAAGAGCCTGAGTCTAACCGTAACCCTAAGAGCCTGAGTCTAACCCTCACCCTAAGAGCCTGAGTCTAACCCTCACCCTAAGAGCCTGAGTCTAACCCTAACCCTAAGAGCCTGAGTCTAACCCTAACCCTAAGAGCCTGACCCTAACCCTAAACCTAAGAGCCTGAGTCTAACCCTAACCCTAAGAGCCTGAGTCTAACCCTCACCCTAAGAGCCTGAGTCTAACCCTAACCCTAAGAGCCTGAGTCTAACCCTCACCCTAAGAGCCTGAGTCTAACCCTCACTCTAAGAGCCTGAGTCTAACCCTCACCCTAAGAGCCTGAGTCTAACCCTAACCCTAAGAGCCTGAGTCTAACCCTAACCCTAAGAGCCTGAGTCTAACCCTCACCCTAAGAGCCTGAGTCTAACCCTAACCCTAAGAGCCTGAGTCTAACCCTAACCCTAAGAGCCTGAGTCTAACCCTCACCCTAAGAGCCTGACCCTAACCCTAACCCTAAGAGCCTGAGTCTAACCCTAACCCTAAGAGCCTGAGTCTAACCCTCACCCTAAGAGCCTGAGTCTAACCCTAACCCTAAGAGCCTGAGTCTAACCCTCACCCTAAGAGCCTGAGTCTAACCCTCACCCTAAGAGCCTGAGTCTAACCCTCACTCTAAGAGCCTGAGTCTAACCCTAACCCTAAGAGCCTGAGTCTAACCCTCACCCTAAGAGCCTGAGTCTAACCCTAACCCTAAGAGCCTGAGTCTAACCCTCACCCTAAGAGCCTGAGTCTAACCCTCACCCTAAGAGCCTGAGTCTAACCCTAACCCTAAGAGCCTGAGTCTAACCCTCACCCTAAGAGCCTGAGTCTAACCCTCACCCTAAGAGCCTGAGTCTAACCCTCACCCTAAGAGCCTGAGTCTAACCCTCACCCTAAGAGCCTGAGTCTAACCCTCACCCTAAGAGCCTGAGTCTAACCCTAACCCTAAGAGCCTGAGTCTAACCCTCACCCTAAGAGCCTGAGTCTAACCCTAACCCTAAGAGCCTGAGTCTAACCCTCACCCTAAGAGCCTGAGTCTAACCCTCACCCTAAGAGCCTGAGTCTAACCCTCACCCTAAGAGCCTGAGTCTAACCCTAACCCTAAGAGCCTGAGTCTAACCCTAACCCTAAGAGCCTGACCCTAACCCTAACCCTAAGAGCCTGAGTCTAACCCTAACCCTAAGAGCCTGAGTCTAACCCTCACCCTAAGAGCCTGAGTCTAACCCTCACTCTAAGAGCCTGAGTCTAACCCTCACCCTAAGAGCCTGAGTCTAACCCTAACCCTAAGAGCCTGAGTCTAACCCTAACCCTAAGAGCCTGAGTCTAACCCTCACCCTAAGAGCCTGAGTCTAACCCTCACCCTAAGAGCCTGAGTCTAACCCTAACCCTAAGAGCCTGAGTCTAACCCTAACCCTAAGAGCCTGACCCTAACCCTAACCCTAAGAGCCTGAGTCTAACCCTAACCCTAAGAGCCTGAGTCTAACCCTAACCCTAAGAGCCTGAGTCTAACCCTCAACCTAAGAGCCTGAGTCTAACCCTAACCCTAAGAGCCTGAGTCTAACCCTAAGAGCCTGAGTCTAACCCTCACCCTAAGAGCCTGAGTCTAACCCTAACCCTAAGAGCCTGAGTCTAACCCTCACCCTAAGAGCCTGAGTCTAACCCTAACCCTAAGAGCCTGAGTCTAACCCTCACCCTAAGATCCTGAGTCTAACCCTCACCCTAAGAGCCTGAGTCTAACCCTAACCCTAAGAGCCTGAGTCTAACCCTCACCCTAAGAGCCTGAGTCTAACCCTCACCCTAAGAGCCTGAGTCTAACCCTCACCCTAAGAGCCTGAGTCTAACCCTCACCCTAAGAGCCTGAGTCTAACCCTAACCCTAAGAGCCTGAGTCTAACCCTAACCCTAAGAGCCTGAGTCTAACCCTAACCCTAAGAGCCTGAGTCTAACCCTAACCCTAAGAGCCTGAGTCTAACCCTAACCCTAAGAGCCTGAGTCTAACCCTCAACCTAAGAGCCTGAGTCTAACCCTAACCCTAAGAGCCTGAGTCTAACCCTAACCCTAAGAGCCTGACCCTAACCCTAACCCTAAGAGCCTGACCCTAACCCTAACCCTAAGAGCCTGAGTCTAACCCTCAACCTAAGAGCCTGAGTCTAACCCTAACCCTAAGAGCCTGAGTCTAACCCTAACCCTAAGAGCCTGACCCTAACCCTAACCCTAAGAGCCTGACCCTAACCCTAACCCTAAGAGCCTGAGTCTAACCCTCACCCTAAGAGCCTGAGTCTAACCCTCACCCTAAGAGACTGAGTCTAACCCTCACCCTAAGAGCCTGAGTCTAACCCTAACCCTAAGAGCCTGAGTTTAACCCTAACCCTAAGAGCCTGAGTCTAACCCTCACCCTAAGAGCCTGAGTCTAACCCTAATCCTAAGAGCCTGAGTCTAACCCTCACCCTAATAGCCTGAGTCTAACCCTAACCCTAAGAGCCTGAGTCTAACCCTCACCCTAAGAGCCTGAGTCTAACCCTAACCCTAAGAGCCTGAGTCTAACCCTCACCCTAAGAGCCTGAGTCTAACCCTAACCCTAAGAGCCTGAGTCTAACCCTCACCCTAAGAGCCTGAGTCTAACCCTAACCCTAAGAGCCTGAGTCTAACCCTCACCCTAAGAGCCTGAGTCTAACCCTCACTCTAAGAGCCTGAGTCTAACCCTCACCCTAAGAGCCTGAGTCTAACCCTCACCCTAAGAGCCTGAGTCTAACCCTAACCCTAAGAGCCTGAGACTAACCCTAACCCTAAGAGCCTGACCCTAACCCTAACCCTAAGAGCCTGAGTCTAACCCTAACCCTAAGAGCCTGAGTCTAACCCTCACCCTAAGAGCCTGAGTCTAACCCTAACCCTAAGAGCCTGAGTCTAACCCTCACCCTAAGAGCCTGAGTCTAACCCTCACTCTAAGAGCCTGAGTCTAACCCTAACCCTAAGAGCCTGAGTCTAACCCTCACCCTAAGAGCCTGAGTCTAACCCTAACCCTAAGAGCCTGAGTCTAACCCTAACCCTAAGAGCCTGAGTCTAACCCTCACCCTAAGAGCCTGAGTCTAACCCTCACTCTAAGAGCCTGAGTCTAACCCTCACCCTAAGAGCCTGAGTCTAACCCTAACCCTAAGAGCCTGAGTCTAACCCTCACCCTAAGAGCCTGACCCTAACCCTAACCCTAAGAGCCTGAGTCTAACCCTCACCCTAAGAGCCTGAGTCTAACCCTCACCCTAAGAGCCTGAGTCTAACCCTAACCCTAAGAGCCTGAGTCTAACCCTAACCCTAAGAGCCTGAGTCTAACCCTAACCCTAAGAGCCTGAGTCTAACCCTAACCCTAAGAGCCTGAGTCTAACCGTAACCCTAAGAGCCTGAGTCTAACCGTAACCCTAAGAGCCTGAGTCTAACCCTAACCCTAAGAGCCTGAGTCTAACCCTCACCCTAAGAGCCTGAGTCTAACCCTAACCCTAAGAGCCTGAGTCTAACCCTCACCCTAAGTGCCTGAGTCTAACCCTCACCCTAAGAGCCTGAGTCTAATCCTAACCCTAAGAGCCTGAGTCTAACCCTCACCCTAAGAGCCTGAGTCTAACCCTCACCCTAAGAGCCTGAGTCTAACCCTCACCCTAAGAGCCTGAGTCTAACCCTCACCCTAAGAGCCTGAGTCTAACCCTAACCCTAAGAGCCTGAGTCTAACCCTCACCCTAAGAGCCTGAGTCTAACCCTAACCCTAAGAGCCTGACCCTAACCCTAACCCTAAGAGCCTGAGTCTAACCCTCACCCTAAGAGCCTGAGTCTAACCCTAACCCTAAGAGCCTGAGTCTAACCCTAACCCTAAGAGCCTGAGTCTAACCCTAACCCTAAGAGCCTGAGTCTAACCCTAACCCTAAGAGCCTGAGTCTAACCCTAACCCTAAGAGCCTGAGTCTAACCCTAACCCTAAGAGCCTGAGTCTAACCCTCAACCTAAGAGCCTGAGTCTAACCCTCACCCTAAGAGCCTGAGTCTAACCCTAACCCTAAGAGCCTGAGTCTAACCCTCACCCTAAGAGCCTGACCCTAACCCTAACCCTAAGAGCCTGAGTCTAACCCTAACCCTAAGAGCCTGAGTCTAACCCTCACCCTAAGAGCCTGAGTCTAACCCTAACCCTAAGAGCCTGAGTCTAACCCTCACCCTAAGAGCCTGAGTCTAACCCTCACTCTAAGAGCCTGAGTCTAACCCTAACCCTAAGAGCCTGAGTCTAACCCTCACCCTAAGAGCCTGAGTCTAACCCTAACCCTAAGAGCCTGACCCTAACCCTAACCCTAAGAGCCTGAGTCTAACCCTAACCCTAAGAGCCTGAGTCTAACCCTCACCCTAAGAGCCTGAGTCTAACCCTAACCCTAAGAGCCTGAGTCTAACCCTCACCCTAAGAGCCTGAGTCTAACCCTCACTCTAAGAGCCTGAGTCTAACCCTCACCCTAAGAGCCTGACCCTAACCCTCACCCTAAGAGCCTGAGTCTAACCCTAACCCTAAGAGCCTGAGTCTAACCCTAACCCTAAGAGCCTGAGTCTAACCCTCACCCTAAGAGCCTGAGTCTAACCCTCACCCTAAGAGCCTGAGTCTAACACTAACCCTAAGAGCCTGAGTCTAACCCTCACCCTAAGAGCCTGAGTCTAACCCTAACCCTAAGAGCCTGAGTCTAACCCTCACCCTAAGAGCCTGACCCTAACCCTAACCCTAAGAGCCTGAGTCTAACCCTAACCCTAAGAGCCTGAGTCTAACCCTAACCCTAAGAGCCTGAGTCTAACCCTCACCCTAAGAGCCTGAGTCTAACACTAACCCTAAGAGCCTGAGTCTAACCCTCACCCTAAGAGCCTGAGTCTAACCCTAACCCTAAGAGCCTGAGTCTAACCCTCACCCTAAGAGCCTGAGTCTAACCCTAACCCTAAGAGCCTGAGTCTAACCCTAGCCCTAAGAGCCTGAGTCTAACCCTCACCCTAAGAGCCTGAGTCTAACCCTCACCCTAAGAGCCTGAGTCTAACCCTCACCCTAAGAGCCTGAGTCTAACCCTCACCCTAAGAGCCTGAGTCTAACCCTAACCCTAAGAGCCTGAGTCTAACCCTAACCCTAAGAGCCTGACCCTAACCCTAACCCTAAGAGCCTGAGTCTAACCCTAGCCCTAAGAGCCTGAGTCTAACCCTAACCCTAAGAGCCTGAGTCTAACCCTCACCCTAAGAGCCTGAGTCTAACCCTCACCCTAAGAGCCTGAGTCTAACCCTAACCCTAAGAGCCTGAGTCTAACCCTCACCCTAAGAGCCTGAGTCTAACCCTAACCCTAAGAGCCTGAGTCTAACCCTCACCCTAAGAGCCTGAGTCTAACCCTAACCCTAAGAGCCTGAGTCTAACCCTCACCCTAAGAGCCTGAGTCTAACCCTCACTCTAAGAGCCTGAGTCTAACCCTCACCCTAAGAGCCTGAGTCTAACCCTCACCCTAAGAGCCTGAGTCTAACCCTAACCCTAAGAGCCTGAGACTAACCCTAACCCTAAGAGCCTGACCCTAACCCTAACCCTAAGAGCCTGAGTCTAACCCTAACCCTAAGAGCCTGAGTCTAACCCTCACCCTAAGAGCCTGAGTCTAACCCTAACCCTAAGAGCCTGAGTCTAACCCTCACCCTAAGAGCCTGAGTCTAACCCTCACTCTAAGAGCCTGAGTCTAACCCTCACCCTAAGAGCCTGAGTCTAACCCTCACCCTAAGAGCCTGAGTCTAACCCTAACCCTAAGAGCCTGAGTCTAACCCTAACCCTAAGAGCCTGAGTCTAACCCTCACTCTAAGAGCCTGAGTCTAACCCTCACCCTAAGAGCCTGAGTCTAACCCTAACCCTAAGAGCCTGAGTCTAACCCTCACCCTAAGAGCCTGAGTCTAACCCTAACCCTAAGAGCCTGACCCTAACCCTAACCCTAAGAGCCTGAGTCTAACCCTCACCCTAAGAGCCTGAGTCTAACCCTCACCCTAAGAGCCTGAGTCTAACCCTCAACCTAAGAGCCTGAGTCTAACCCTAACCCTAAGAGCCTGAGTCTAACCCTAACCCTAAGAGCCTGAGTCTAACCGTAACCCTAAGAGCCTGAGTCTAACCCTCACCCTAAGAGCCTGAGTCTAACCCTCACCCTAAGAGCCTGAGTCTAACCCTAACCCTAAGAGCCTGAGTCTAACCCTCACCCTAAGAGCCTGAGTCTAACCCTAACCCTAAGAGCCTGAGTCTAACCCTAACCCTAAGAGCCTGAGTCTAACCCTCAACCTAAGAGCCTGAGTCTAACCCTCACCCTAAGAGCCTGAGTCTAACCCTCACCCTAAGAGCCTGAGTCTAACCCTAACCCTAAGAGCCTGACCCTAACCCTAACCCTAAGAGCCTGAGTCTAACCCTAACCCTAAGAGCCTGAGTCTAACCCTCACCCTAAGAGCCTGAGTCTAACCCTAACCCTAAGAGCCTGAGTCTAACCCTCACCCTAAGAGCCTGAGTCTAACCCTCACCCTAAGAGCCTGAGTCTAACCCTCACTCTAAGAGCCTGAGTCTAACCCTAACCCTAAGAGCCTGAGTCTAACCCTCACCCTAAGAGCCTGAGTCTAACCCTCACCCTAAGAGCCTGAGTCTAACCCTCACTCTAAGAGCCTGAGTCTAACCCTCACCCTAAGAGCCTGAGTCTAACCCTAACCCTAAGAGCCTGAGTCTAACCCTAACCCTAAGAGCCTGAGTCTAACCCTCACCCTAAGAGCCTGAGTCTAACACTAACCCTAAGAGCCTGAGTCTAACCCTCACCCTAAGAGCCTGAGTCTAACCCTCACCTTAAGAGCCTGAGTCTAACCCTCACCCTAAGAGCCTGAGTCTAACCCTCACTCTAAGAGCCTGAGTCTAACCCTCACCCTAAGAGCCTGAGTCTAACCCTAACCCTAAGAGCCTGAGTCTAACCCTAACCCTAAGAGCCTGAGTCTAACCCTCACCCTAAGAGCCTGAGTCTAACACTAACCCTAAGAGCCTGAGTCTAACCCTAACCCTAAGAGCCTGAGTCTAACCCTAACCCTAAGAGCCTGAGTCTAACCCTCACCCTAAGAGCCTGAGTCTAACCCTAACCCTAAGAGCCTGAGTCTAACCCTAGCCCTAAGAGCCTGAGTCTAACCCTCACCCTAAGAGCCTGAGTCTAACCCTCACCCTAAGAGCCTGAGTCTAACCCTCACCCTAAGAGCCTGAGTCTAACCCTAACCCTAAGAGCCTGACCCTAACCCTAACCCTAAGAGCCTGAGTCTAACCCTAGCCCTAAGAGCCTGAGTCTAACCCTAACCCTAAGAGCCTGAGTCTAACCCTCACCCTAAGAGCCTGAGTCTAACCCTCACCCTAAGAGCCTGAGTCTAACCCTAACCCTAAGAGCCTGAGTCTAACCCTCACCCTAAGAGCCTGAGTCTAACCCTAACCCTAAGAGCCTGAGTCTAACCCTCACCCTAAGAGCCTGAGTCTAACCCTAACCCTAAGAGCCTGAGTCTAACCCTCACCCTAAGAGCCTGAGTCTAACCCTCACTCTAAGAGCCTGAGTCTAACCCTCACCCTAAGAGCCTGAGTCTAACCCTCACCCTAAGAGCCTGAGTCTAACCCTAACCCTAAGAGCCTGAGACTAACCCTAACCCTAAGAGCCTGACCCTAACCCTAACCCTAAGAGCCTGAGTCTAACCCTAACCCTAAGAGCCTGAGTCTAACCCTCACCCTAAGAGCCTGAGTCTAACCCTAACCCTAAGAGCCTGAGTCTAACCCTCACCCTAAGAGCCTGAGTCTAACCCTCACTCTAAGAGCCTGAGTCTAACCCTCACCCTAAGAGCCTGAGTCTAACCCTCACCCTAAGAGCCTGAGTCTAACCCTAACCCTAAGAGCCTGAGTCTAACCCTCACCCTAAGAGCCTGAGTCTAACCCTCACTCTAAGAGCCTGAGTCTAACCCTCACCCTAAGAGCCTGAGTCTAACCCTAACCCTAAGAGCCTGAGTCTAACCCTCACCCTAAGAGCCTGAGTCTAACCCTAACCCTAAGAGCCTGACCCTAACCCTAACCCTAAGAGCCTGAGTCTAACCCTCACCCTAAGAGCCTGAGTCTAACCCTAACCCTAAGAGCCTGAGTCTAACCCTCAACCTAAGAGCCTGAGTCTAACCCTAACCCTAAGAGCCTGAGTCTAACCCTAACCCTAAGAGCCTGAGTCTAACCGTAACCCTAAGAGCCTGAGTCTAACCCTAACCCTAAGAGCCTGAGTCTAACCCTCACCCTAAGAGCCTGAGTCTAACCCTAACCCTAAGAGCCTGAGTCTAACCCTCACCCTAAGAGCCTGAGTCTAACCCTCACCCTAAGAGCCTGAGTCTAACCCTAACCCTAAGAGCCTGAGTCTAACCCTCACCCTAAGAGCCTGAGTCTAACCCTCACTCTAAGAGCCTGAGTCTAACCCTCACCCTAAGAGCCTGAGTCTAACCCTCACCCTAAGAGCCTGAGTCTAACCCTAACCCTAAGAGCCTGAGTCTAACCCTAACCCTAAGAGCCTGACCCTAACCCTAACCCTAAGAGCCTGAGTCTAACCCTAACCCTAAGAGCCTGAGTCTAACCCTAACCCTAAGAGCCTGAGTCTAACCCTCACCCTAAGAGCCTGAGTCTAACCCTCAACCTAAGAGCCTGAGTCTAACCCTAACCCTAAGAGCCTGAGTCTAACCCTAACCCTAAGAGCCTGAGTCTAACCCTAACCCTAAGAGCCTGAGTCTAACCCTAACCCTAAGAGCCTGACCCTAACCCTAACCCTAAGAGCCTGAGTCTAACCCTAACCCTAAGAGCCTGAGTCTAACCCTAACCCTAAGAGCCTGAGTCTAACCCTCAACCTAAGAGCCTGAGTCTAACCCTCACCCTAAGAGCCTGAGTCTAACCCTAACCCTAAGAGCCTGACCCTAACCCTAACCCTAAGAGCCTGAGTCTAACCCTAACCCTAAGAGCCTGAGTCTAACCCTAACCCTAAGAGCCTGAGTCTAACCCTCACCCTAAGAGCCTGAGTCTAACCCTAACCCTAAGAGCCTGAGTCTAACCCTCACCCTAAGAGCCTGAGTCTAACCCTCACCCTAAGAGCCTGAGTCTAACCCTCACTCTAAGAGCCTGAGTCTAACCCTAACCCTAAGAGCCTGAGTCTAACCCTCACCCTAAGAGCCTGAGTCTAACCCTAACCCTAAGAGCCTGAGTCTAACCCTAACCCTAAGAGCCTGACCCTAACCCTAACCCTAAGAGCCTGAGTCTAACCCTAACCCTAAGAGCCTGAGTCTAACCCTAACCCTAAGAGCCTGAGTCTAACCCTCACCCTAAGAGCCTGAGTCTAACCCTAACCCTAAGAGCCTGAGTCTAACCCTCACCCTAAGAGCCTGAGTCTAACCCTCACTCTAAGAGCCTGAGTCTAACCCTCACCCTAAGAGCCTGAGTCTAACCCTCACCCTAAGAGCCTGAGTCTAACCCTAACCCTAAGAGCCTGACCCTAACCCTAACCCTAAGAGCCTGAGTCTAACCCTAACCCTAAGAGCCTGAGTCTAACCCTAACCCTAAGAGCCTGAGTCTAACCCTAACCCTAAGAGCCTGAGTCTAACCCTCACTCTAAGAGCCTGAGTCTAACCCTCACCCTAAGAGCCTGAGTCTAACCCTAACCCTAAGAGCCTGAGTCTAACCCTAACCCTAAGAGCCTGAGTCTAACCCTCACCCTAAGAGCCTGAGTCTAACCCTCACCCTAAGAGCCTGAGTCTAACCCTAACCCTAAGAGCCTGAGTCTAACCCTCACCCTAAGAGCCTGAGTCTAACCCTCACTCTAAGAGCCTGAGTCTAACCCTCACCCTAAGAGCCTGAGTCTAACCCTAACCCTAAGAGCCTGAGTCTAACCCTCACCCTAAGAGCCTGAGTCTAACCCTCACCCTAAGAGCCTGAGTCTAACCCTCACCCTAAGAGCCTGAGTCTAACCCTCACTCTAAGAGCCTGAGTCTAACCCTCACCCTAAGAGCCTGAGTCTAACCCTCACCCTAAGAGCCTGAGTCTAACCCTAACCCTAAGAGCCTGAGTCTAACCCTAACCCTAAGAGCCTGACCCTAACCCTAACCCTAAGAGCCTGAGTCTAACCCTAACCCTAAGAGCCTGAGTCTAACCCTAACCCTAAGAGCCTGAGTCTAACCCTCAACCTAAGAGCCTGAGTCTAACCCTCACCCTAAGAGCCTGAGTCTAACCCTCACCCTAAGAGCCTGAGTCTAACCCTCACCCTAAGAGCCTGAGTCTAACCCTCACCCTAAGAGCCTGAGTCTAACCCTCACTCTAAGAGCCTGAGTCTAACCCTCACCCTAAGAGCCTGAGTCTAACCCTCACCCTAAGAGCCTGAGTCTAACCCTAACCCTAAGAGCCTGAGTCTAACCCTCACCCTAAGAGCCTGAGTCTAACCCTAACCCTAAGAGCCTGACCCTAACCCTAACCCTAAGAGCCTGAGTCTAACCCTCACCCTAAGAGCCTGAGTCTAACCCTAACCCTAAGAGCCTGAGTCTAACCCTCAACCTAAGAGTCTGAGTCTAACCCTAACCCTAAGAGCCTGAGTCTAACCCTAACCCTAAGAGCCTGAGTCTAACCGTAACCCTAAGAGCCTGAGTCTAACCCTAACCCTAAGAGCCTGAGTCTAACCCTCACCCTAAGAGCCTGAGTCTAACCCTCACTCTAAGAGCCTGAGTCTAACCCTCACCCTAAGAGCCTGAGTCTAACCCTCACCCTAAGAGCCTGAGTCTAACCCTCACCCTAAGAGCCTGAGTCTAACCCTAGCCCTAAGAGCCTGAGTCTAACCCTAACCCTAAGAGCCTGAGTCTAACCCTCACCCTAAGAGCCTGAGTCTAACCCTCACCCTAAGAGCCTGAGTCTAACCCTCACCCTAAGAGCCTGAGTCTAACCCTAAGAGCCTGAGTCTAACCCTAACCCTAAGAGCCTGAGTCTAACCCTCACCCTAAGAGCCTGAGTCTAACCCTAACCCTAAGAGCCTGAGTCTAACCCTAACCCTAAGAGCCTGACCCTAACCCTAACCCTAAGAGCCTGAGCCTAACCCTCACCCTAAGAGCCTGAGTCTAACCCTCACCCTAAGAGCCTGAGTCTAACCCTAACCCTAAGAGCCTGAGTCTAACCCTAACCCTAAGAGCCTGAGTCTAACCCTCACCCTAAGAGCCTGAGTCTAACCCTCACTCTAAGAGCCTGAGTCTAACCCTCACCCTAAGAGCCTGAGTCTAACCCTCACCCTAAGAGCCTGAGTCTAACCCTAACCCTAAGAGCCTGAGTCTAACCCTCACCCTAAGAGCCTGAGTCTAACCCTCACTCTAAGAGCCTGAGTCTAACCCTCAACCTAAGAGCCTGAGTCTAACCCTAACCCTAAGAGCCTGAGTCTAACCCTAACCCTAAGAGCCTGAGTCTAACCCTAACCCTAAGAGCCTGACCCTAACCCTAACCCTAAGAGCCTGAGTCTAACCCTCACCCTAAGAGCCTGAGTCTAACCCTCACCCTAAGAGCCTGAGTCTAACCCTCACCCTAAGAGCCTGAGTCTAACCCTAACCCTAAGAGCCTGAGTCTAACCCTAACCCTAAGAGCCTGAGTCTAACCCTCACCCTAAGAGCCTGAGTCTAACCCTAATCCTAAGAGCCTGAGTCTAACCCTCACCCTAAGAGCCTGAGTCTAACCCTAACCCTAAGAGCCTGAGTCTAACCCTCACCCTAAGAGCCTGAGTCTAACCCTAACCCTAAGAGCCTGAGTCTAACCCTCACCCTAAGAGCCTGAGTCTAACCCTAACCCTAAGAGCCTGAGTCTAACCCTCACCCTAAGAGCCTGAGTCTAACCCTAACCCTAAGAGCCTGAGTCTAACCCTCACCCTAAGAGCCTGAGTCTAACCCTCACCCTAAGAGACTGAGTCTAACCCTCACCCTAAGAGCCTGAGTCTAACCCTAACCCTAAGAGCCTGAGACTAACCCTAACCCTAAGAGCCTGACCCTAACCCTAACCCTAAGAGCCTGACCCTAACCCTAACCCTAAGAGCCTGAGTCTAACCCTCACCCTAAGAGCCTGAGTCTAACCCTAACCCTAAGAGCCTGAGTCTAACCCTCACCCTAAGAGCCTGAGTCTAACCCTCACTCTAAGAGCCTGAGTCTAACCCTCACCCTAAGAGCCTGAGTCTAACCCTCACCCTAAGAGCCTGAGTCTAACCCTAACCCTAAGAGCCTGAGTCTAACCCTCACCCTAAGAGCCTGAGTCTAACCCTAACCCTAAGAGCCTGAGTCTAACCCTAGCCCTAAGAGCCTGAGTCTAACCCTAACCCTAAGAGCCTGAGTCTAACCCTCACCCTAAGAGCCTGAGTCTAACCCTAACCCTAAGAGCCTGAGTCTAACCCTCACCCTAAGAGCCTGAGTCTAACCCTCACCCTAAGAGCCTGAGTCTAACCCTCACCCTAAGAGCCTGAGTCTAACCCTAACCCTAAGAGCCTGAGTCTAACCCTCACCCTAAGAGCCTGACCCTAACCCTAACCCTAAGAGCCTGAGTCTAACCCTAGCCCTAAGAGCCTGAGTCTAACCCTAACCCTAAGAGCCTGAGTCTAACCCTCACCCTAAGAGCCTGAGTCTAACCCTCACCCTAAGAGCCTGAGTCTAACCCTAACCCTAAGAGCCTGAGTCTAACCCTAACCCTAAGAGCCTGAGTCTAACCCTCACCCTAAGAGCCTGAGTCTAACCCTCACCCTAAGAGCCTGAGTCTAACCCTAACCCTAAGAGCCTGAGTCTAACCCTAACCCTAAGAGCCTGAGTCTAACCCTCACCCTAAGAGCCTGAGTCTAACCCTCACCCTAAGAGCCTGAGTCTAACCCTCACTCTAAGAGCCTGAGTCTAACCCTCACCCTAAGAGCCTGAGTCTAACCCTCACCCTAAGAGCCTGAGTCTAACCCTAACCCTAAGAGCCTGAGTCTAACCCTCACCCTAAGAGCCTGAGTCTAACCCTCACTCTAAGAGCCTGAGTCTAACCCTCACCCTAAGAGCCTGAGTCTAACCCTCACCCTAAGAGCCTGAGTCTAACCCTAACCCTAAGAGCCTGAGTCTAACCCTCACCCTAAGAGCCTGAGTCTAACCCTCACCCTAAGAGCCTGAGTCTAACCCTCACCCTAAGAGCCTGAGTCTAACCCTAACCCTAAGAGCCTGAGTCTAACCCTAACCCTAAGAGCCTGACCCTAACCCTAACCCTAGGAGCCTGACCCTAACCCTAACCCTAAGAGCCTGAGTCTAACCCTAACCCTAAGAGCCTGAGTCTAACCCTAACCCTAAGAGCCTGAGTCTAACCCTAACCCTAAGAGCCTGACCCTAACCCTAACCCTAAGAGCCTGACCCTAACCCTAACCCTAAGAGCCTGAGTCTAACCCTCAACCTAAGAGCCTGAGTCTAACCCTAACCCTAAGAGCCTGAGTCTAACCCTAACCCTAAGAGCCTGACCCTAACCCTAACCCTAAGAGCCTGAGTCTAACCCTCACCCTAAGAGCCTGAGTCTAACCCTCACCCTAAGAGCCTGAGTCTAACCCTCACCCTAAGAGCCTGAGTCTAACCCTAACCCTAAGAGCCTGAGTCTAACCCTAACCCTAAGAGCCTGAGTCTAACCCTCACCCTAAGAGCCTGAGTCTAACCCTAATCCTAAGAGCCTGAGTCTAACCCTCACCCTAAGAGCCTGAGTCTAACCCTAACCCTAAGAGCCTGAGTCTAACCCTCACCCTAAGAGCCTGAGTCTAACCCTAACCCTAAGAGCCTGAGTCTAACCCTCACCCTAAGAGCCTGAGTCTAACCCTAACCCTAAGAGCCTGAGTCTAACCCTCACCCTAAGAGCCTGAGTCTAACCCTCACCCTAAGAGCCTGAGTCTAACCCTCACCCTAAGAGCCTGAGTCTAACCCTCACCCTAAGAGACTGAGTCTAACCCTCACCCTAAGAGCCTGAGTCTAACCCTAACCCTAAGAGCCTGAGACTAACCCTAACCCTAAGAGCCTGACCCTAACCCTAACCCTAAGAGCCTGAGTCTAACCCTAACCCTAAGAGCCTGAGTCTAACCCTCACCCTAAGAGCCTGAGTCTAACCCTAACCCTAAGAGCCTGAGTCTAACCCTCACCCTAAGAGCCTGAGTCTAACCCTCACTCTAAGAGCCTGAGTCTAACCCTCACCCTAAGAGCCTGAGTCTAACCCTCACCCTAAGAGCCTGAGTCTAACCCTAACCCTAAGAGCCTGAGTCTAACCCTCACCCTAAGAGCCTGAGTCTAACCCTAACCCTAAGAGCCTGACCCTAACCCTAACCCTAAGAGCCTGAGTCTAACCCTCACCCTAAGAGCCTGAGTCTAACCCTAACCCTAAGAGCCTGAGTCTAACCCTCAACCTAAGAGTCTGAGTCTAACCCTAACCCTAAGAGCCTGAGTCTAACCCTAACCCTAAGAGCCTGAGTCTAACCGTAACCCTAAGAGCCTGAGTCTAACCCTAACCCTAAGAGCCTGAGTCTAACCCTCACCCTAAGAGCCTGAGTCTAACCCTCACTCTAAGAGCCTGAGTCTAACCCTCACCCTAAGAGCCTGAGTCTAACCCTCACCCTAAGAGCCTGAGTCTAACCCTCACCCTAAGAGCCTGAGTCTAACCCTAGCCCTAAGAGCCTGAGTCTAACCCTAACCCTAAGAGCCTGAGTCTAACCCTCACCCTAAGAGCCTGAGTCTAACCCTCACCCTAAGAGCCTGAGTCTAACCCTCACCCTAAGAGCCTGAGTCTAACCCTAAGAGCCTGAGTCTAACCCTAACCCTAAGAGCCTGAGTCTAACCCTCACCCTAAGAGCCTGAGTCTAACCCTAACCCTAAGAGCCTGAGTCTAACCCTAACCCTAAGAGCCTGACCCTAACCCTAACCCTAAGAGCCTGAGTCTAACCCTCACTCTAAGAGCCTGAGTCTAACCCTCACCCTAAGAGCCTGAGTCTAACCCTCACCCTAAGAGCCTGAGTCTAACCCTAACCCTAAGAGCCTGAGTCTAACCCTCACCCTAAGAGCCTGAGTCTAACCCTCACTCTAAGAGCCTGAGTCTAACCCTCACCCTAAGAGCCTGAGTCTAACCCTCACCCTAAGAGCCTGAGTCTAACCCTAACCCTAAGAGCCTGAGTCTAACCCTCACCCTAAGAGCCTGAGTCTAACCCTCACTCTAAGAGCCTGAGTCTAACCCTCAACCTAAGAGCCTGAGTCTAACCCTAACCCTAAGAGCCTGAGTCTAACCCTAACCCTAAGAGCCTGACCCTAACCCTAACCCTAAGAGCCTGAGTCTAACCCTCACCCTAAGAGCCTGAGTCTAACCCTCACCCTAAGAGCCTGAGTCTAACCCTCACCCTAAGAGCCTGAGTCTAACCCTAACCCTAAGAGCCTGAGTCTAACCCTAACCCTAAGAGCCTGAGTCTAACCCTCACCCTAAGAGCCTGAGTCTAACCCTAATCCTAAGAGCCTGAGTCTAACCCTCACCCTAAGAGCCTGAGTCTAACCCTAACCCTAAGAGCCTGAGTCTAACCCTCACCCTAAGAGCCTGAGTCTAACCCTAACCCTAAGAGCCTGAGTCTAACCCTCACCCTAAGAGCCTGAGTCTAACCCTCACCCTAAGAGCCTGAGTCTAACCCTAACCCTAAGAGCCTGAGACTAACCCTAACCCTAAGAGCCTGACCCTAACCCTAACCCTAAGAGCCTGACCCTAACCCTAACCCTAAGAGCCTGAGTCTAACCCTAAGAGCCTGAGTCTAACCCTAACCCTAAGAGCCTGAGTCTAACCCTCACCCTAAGAGCCTGAGTCTAACCCTCACTCTAAGAGCCTGAGTCTAACCCTCACCCTAAGAGCCTGAGTCTAACCCTCACCCTAAGAGCCTGAGTCTAACCCTAACCCTAAGAGCCTGAGTCTAACCCTCACCCTAAGAGCCTGAGTCTAACCCTAACCCTAAGAGCCTGAGTCTAACCCTAGCCCTAAGAGCCTGAGTCTAACCCTAACCCTAAGAGCCTGAGTCTAACCCTCACCCTAAGAGCCTGAGTCTAACCCTAACCCTAAGAGCCTGAGTCTAACCCTCACCCTAAGAGCCTGAGTCTAACCCTCACCCTAAGAGCCTGAGTCTAACCCTCACCCTAAGAGCCTGAGTCTAACCCTAACCCTAAGAGCCTGAGTCTAACCCTCACCCTAAGAGCCTGACCCTAACCCTAACCCTAAGAGCCTGAGTCTAACCCTAGCCCTAAGAGCCTGAGTCTAACCCTAACCCTAAGAGCCTGAGTCTAACCCTCACCCTAAGAGCCTGAGTCTAACCCTCACCCTAAGAGCCTGAGTCTAACCCTAACCCTAAGAGCCTGAGTCTAACCCTAACCCTAAGAGCCTGAGTCTAACCCTCACCCTAAGAGCCTGAGTCTAACCCTCACCCTAAGAGCCTGAGTCTAACCCTAACCCTAAGAGCCTGAGTCTAACCCTAACCCTAAGAGCCTGAGTCTAACCCTCACCCTAAGAGCCTGAGTCTAACCCTCACCCTAAGAGCCTGAGTCTAACCCTCACTCTAAGAGCCTGAGTCTAACCCTCACCCTAAGAGCCTGAGTCTAACCCTCACCCTAAGAGCCTGAGTCTAACCCTAACCCTAAGAGCCTGAGTCTAACCCTCACCCTAAGAGCCTGAGTCTAACCCTCACTCTAAGAGCCTGAGTCTAACCCTCACCCTAAGAGCCTGAGTCTAACCCTCACCCTAAGAGCCTGAGTCTAACCCTAACCCTAAGAGCCTGAGTCTAACCCTCACCCTAAGAGCCTGAGTCTAACCCTCACCCTAAGAGCCTGAGTCTAACCCTCACCCTAAGAGCCTGAGTCTAACCCTAACCCTAAGAGCCTGAGTCTAACCCTAACCCTAAGAGCCTGACCCTAACCCTAACCCTAGGAGCCTGACCCTAACCCTAACCCTAAGAGCCTGAGTCTAACCCTAACCCTAAGAGCCTGAGTCTAACCCTAACCCTAAGAGCCTGACCCTAACCCTAACCCTAAGAGCCTGACCCTAACCCTAACCCTAAGAGCCTGAGTCTAACCCTCACCTAAGAGCCTGAGTCTAACCCTAACCCTAAGAGCCTGAGTCTAACCCTAACCCTAAGAGCCTGACCCTAACCCTAACCCTAAGAGCCTGAGTCTAACCCTCACCCTAAGAGCCTGAGTCTAACCCTCACCCTAAGAGCCTGAGTCTAACCCTCACCCTAAGAGCCTGAGTCTAACCCTAACCCTAAGAGCCTGAGTCTAACCCTAACCCTAAGAGCCTGAGTCTAACCCTCACCCTAAGAGCCTGAGTCTAACCCTAATCCTAAGAGCCTGAGTCTAACCCTCACCCTAAGAGCCTGAGTCTAACCCTAACCCTAAGAGCCTGAGTCTAACCCTCACCCTAAGAGCCTGAGTCTAACCCTAACCCTAAGAGCCTGAGTCTAACCCTCACCCTAAGAGCCTGAGTCTAACCCTAACCCTAAGAGCCTGAGTCTAACCCTCACCCTAAGAGCCTGAGTCTAACCCTCACCCTAAGAGCCTGAGTCTAACCCTCACCCTAAGAGCCTGAGTCTAACCCTCACCCTAAGAGACTGAGTCTAACCCTCACCCTAAGAGCCTGAGTCTAACCCTAACCCTAAGAGCCTGAGACTAACCCTAACCCTAAGAGCCTGACCCTAACCCTAACCCTAAGAGCCTGAGTCTAACCCTAACCCTAAGAGCCTGAGTCTAACCCTCACCCTAAGAGCCTGAGTCTAACCCTAACCCTAAGAGCCTGAGTCTAACCCTCACCCTAAGAGCCTGAGTCTAACCCTCACTCTAAGAGCCTGAGTCTAACCCTCACCCTAAGAGCCTGAGTCTAACCCTCACCCTAAGAGCCTGAGTCTAACCCTCACCCTAAGAGCCTGAGTCTAACCCTAACCCTAAGAGCCTGACCCTAACCCTAACCCTAAGAGCCTGAGTCTAACCCTCACCCTAAGAGCCTGAGTCTAACCCTAACCCTAAGAGCCTGAGTCTAACCCTCAACCTAAGAGTCTGAGTCTAACCCTAACCCTAAGAGCCTGAGTCTAACCCTAACCCTAAGAGCCTGAGTCTAACCGTAACCCTAAGAGCCTGAGTCTAACCCTAACCCTAAGAGCCTGAGTCTAACCCTCACCCTAAGAGCCTGAGTCTAACCCTCACCCTAAGAGCCTGAGTCTAACCCTCACCCTAAGAGCCTGAGTCTAACCCTCACCCTAAGAGCCTGAGTCTAACCCTCACCCTAAGAGCCTGAGTCTAACCCTAGCCCTAAGAGCCTGAGTCTAACCCTAACCCTAAGAGCCTGAGTCTAACCCTCACCCTAAGAGCCTGAGTCTAACCCTCACCCTAAGAGCCTGAGTCTAACCCTCACCCTAAGAGCCTGAGTCTAACCCTAAGAGCCTGAGTCTAACCCTAACCCTAAGAGCCTGAGTCTAACCCTCACCCTAAGAGCCTGAGTCTAACCCTAACCCTAAGAGCCTGAGTCTAACCCTAACCCTAAGAGCCTGACCCTAACCCTAACCCTAAGAGCCTGAGTCTAACCCTCACTCTAAGAGCCTGAGTCTAACCCTCACCCTAAGAGCCTGAGTCTAACCCTCACCCTAAGAGCCTGAGTCTAACCCTAACCCTAAGAGCCTGAGTCTAACCCTCACCCTAAGAGCCTGAGTCTAACCCTCACTCTAAGAGCCTGAGTCTAACCCTCACCCTAAGAGCCTGAGTCTAACCCTCACCCTAAGAGCCTGAGTCTAACCCTAACCCTAAGAGCCTGAGTCTAACCCTCACCCTAAGAGCCTGAGTCTAACCCTCACTCTAAGAGCCTGAGTCTAACCCTCAACCTAAGAGCCTGAGTCTAACCCTAACCCTAAGAGCCTGAGTCTAACCCTAACCCTAAGAGCCTGACCCTAACCCTAACCCTAAGAGCCTGAGTCTAACCCTCACCCTAAGAGCCTGAGTCTAACCCTCACCCTAAGAGCCTGAGTCTAACCCTAACCCTAAGAGCCTGAGTCTAACCCTAACCCTAAGAGCCTGAGTCTAACCCTCACCCTAAGAGCCTGAGTCTAACCCTAATCCTAAGAGCCTGAGTCTAACCCTCACCCTAAGAGCCTGAGTCTAACCCTAACCCTAAGAGCCTGAGTCTAACCCTCACCCTAAGAGCCTGAGTCTAACCCTAACCCTAAGAGCCTGAGTCTAACCCTCACCCTAAGAGCCTGAGTCTAACCCTAACCCTAAGAGCCTGAGTCTAACCCTCACCCTAAGAGCCTGAGTCTAACCCTAACCCTAAGAGCCTGAGTCTAACCCTCACCCTAAGAGCCTGAGTCTAACCCTCACCCTAAGAGACTGAGTCTAACCCTCACCCTAAGAGCCTGAGTCTAACCCTAACCCTAAGAGCCTGAGACTAACCCTAACCCTAAGAGCCTGACCCTAACCCTAACCCTAAGAGCCTGACCCTAACCCTAACCCTAAGAGCCTGAGTCTAACCCTCACCCTAAGAGCCTGAGTCTAACCCTAACCCTAAGAGCCTGAGTCTAACCCTCACCCTAAGAGCCTGAGTCTAACCCTCACTCTAAGAGCCTGAGTCTAACCCTCACCCTAAGAGCCTGAGTCTAACCCTCACCCTAAGAGCCTGAGTCTAACCCTAACCCTAAGAGCCTGAGTCTAACCCTCACCCTAAGAGCCTGAGTCTAACCCTAACCCTAAGAGCCTGACCCTAACCCTAACCCTAAGAGCCTGAGTCTAACCCTCACCCTAAGAGCCTGAGTCTAACCCTAACCCTAAGAGCCTGAGTCTAACCCTCAACCTAAGAGTCTGAGTCTAACCCTAACCCTAAGAGCCTGAGTCTAACCCTAACCCTAAGAGCCTGAGTCTAACCCTAACCCTAAGAGCCTGAGTCTAACCCTAACCCTAAGAGCCTGAGTCTAACCCTCACCCTAAGAGCCTGAGTCTAACCCTCACTCTAAGAGCCTGAGTCTAACCCTCACCCTAAGAGCCTGAGTCTAACCCTCACCCTAAGAGCCTGAGTCTAACCCTCACCCTAAGAGCCTGAGTCTAACCCTAGCCCTAAGAGCCTGAGTCTAACCCTAACCCTAAGAGCCTGAGTCTAACCCTCACCCTAAGAGCCTGAGTCTAACCCTCACCCTAAGAGCCTGAGTCTAACCCTCACCCTAAGAGCCTGAGTCTAACCCTAAGAGCCTGAGTCTAACCCTAACCCTAAGAGCCTGAGTCTAACCCTCACCCTAAGAGCCTGAGTCTAACCCTAACCCTAAGAGCCTGAGTCTAACCCTAACCCTAAGAGCCTGACCCTAACCCTAACCCTAAGAGCCTGAGTCTAACCCTCACTCTAAGAGCCTGAGTCTAACCCTCACCCTAAGAGCCTGAGTCTAACCCTCACCCTAAGAGCCTGAGTCTAACCCTAACCCTAAGAGCCTGAGTCTAACCCTCACCCTAAGAGCCTGAGTCTAACCCTCACTCTAAGAGCCTGAGTCTAACCCTCACCCTAAGAGCCTGAGTCTAACCCTCACCCTAAGAGCCTGAGTCTAACCCTAACCCTAAGAGCCTGAGTCTAACCCTCACCCTAAGAGCCTGAGTCTAACCCTCACTCTAAGAGCCTGAGTCTAACCCTCACCCTAAGAGCCTGAGTCTAACCCTCACCCTAAGAGCCTGAGTCTAACCCTAACCCTAAGAGCCTGAGTCTAACCCTAACCCTAAGAGCCTGAGTCTAACCCTAACCCTAAGAGCCTGAGTCTAACCCTAACCCTAAGAGCCTGAGTCTAACCCTAACCCTAAGAGCCTGAGTCTAACCCTCACCCTAAGAGCCTGAGTCTAACCCTCACCCTAAGAGCCTGAGTCTAACCCTAACCCTAAGAGCCTGACCCTAACCCTAACCCTAAGAGCCTGACCCTAACCCTAACCCTAAGAGCCTGAGTCTAACCCTCACTCTAAGAGCCTGAGTCTAACCCTAACCCTAAGAGCCTGAGTCTAACCCTAACCCTAAGAGCCTGACCCTAACCCTAACCCTAAGAGCCTGAGTCTAACCCTCACCCTAAGAGCCTGAGTCTAACCCTCACCCTAAGAGCCTGAGTCTAACCCTAACCCTAAGAGCCTGAGTCTAACCCTAACCCTAAGAGCCTGAGTCTAACCCTCACCCTAAGAGCCTGAGTCTAACCCTAACCCTAAGAGCCTGAGTCTAACCCTCACCCTAAGAGCCTGAGTCTAACCCTAACCCTAAGAGCCTGAGTCTAACCCTAGCCCTAAGAGCCTGAGTCTAACCCTAACCCTAAGAGCCTGAGTCTAACCCTCACCCTAAGAGCCTGAGTCTAACCCTAACCCTAAGAGCCTGAGTCTAACCCTCACCCTAAGAGCCTGAGTCTAACCCTCACCCTAAGAGCCTGAGTCTAACCCTAACCCTAAGAGCCTGAGTCTAACCCTCACCCTAAGAGCCTGACCCTAACCCTAACCCTAAGAGCCTGAGTCTAACCCTAGCCCTAAGAGCCTGAGTCTAACCCTAACCCTAAGAGCCTGAGTCTAACCCTAACCCTAAGAGCCTGAGTCTAACCCTAACCCTAAGAGCCTGAGTCTAACCCTAACCCTAAGAGCCTGAGTCTAACCCTAACCCTAAGAGCCTGAGTCTAACCCTAACCCTAAGAGCCTGAGTCTAACCCTAACCCTAAGAGCCTGAGTCTAACCCTCACCCTAAGAGCCTGAGTCTAACCCTCACCCTAAGAGCCTGAGTCTAACCCTAACCCTAAGAGCCTGAGTCTAACCCTCACCCTAAGAGCCTGAGTCTAACCCTCACCCTAAGAGCCTGAGTCTAACCCTAACCCTAAGAGCCTGAGTCTAACCATAACGCTAAGAGCCTGAGTCTAACCCTCACCCTAAGAGCCTGAGTCTAACCCTCACTCTAAGAGCCTGAGTCTAACCCTCACCCTAAGAGCCTGAGTCTAACCCTCACCCTAAGAGCCTGAGTCTAACCCTAAGAGCCTGAGTCTAACCCTAACCCTAAGAGCCTGAGTCTAACCCTCACCCTAAGAGCCTGAGTCTAACCCTAACCCTAAGAGCCTGAGTCTAACCCTAACCCTAAGAGCCTGACCCTAACCCTAACCCTAAGAGCCTGAGTCTAACCCTCACTCTAAGAGCCTGAGTCTAACCCTCACCCTAAGAGCCTGAGTCTAACCCTCACCCTAAGAGCCTGAGTCTAACCCTAACCCTAAGAGCCTGAGTCTAACCCTCACCCTAAGAGCCTGAGTCTAACCCTCACTCTAAGAGCCTGAGTCTAACCCTCACCCTAAGAGCCTGAGTCTAACCCTCACCCTAAGAGCCTGAGTCTAACCCTAACCCTAAGAGCCTGAGTCTAACCCTCACCCTAAGAGCCTGAGTCTAACCCTCACTCTAAGAGCCTGAGTCTAACCCTCACCCTAAGAGCCTGAGTCTAACCCTCACCCTAAGAGCCTGAGTCTAACCCTAACCCTAAGAGCCTGAGTCTAACCCTAACCCTAAGAGCCTGAGTCTAACCCTAACCCTAAGAGCCTGAGTCTAACCCTAACCCTAAGAGCCTGAGTCTAACCCTAACCCTAAGAGCCTGAGTCTAACCCTCACCCTAAGAGCCTGAGTCTAACCCTCACCCTAAGAGCCTGAGTCTAACCCTAACCCTAAGAGCCTGACCCTAACCCTAACCCTAAGAGCCTGACCCTAACCCTAACCCTAAGAGCCTGAGTCTAACCCTCACTCTAAGAGCCTGAGTCTAACCCTAACCCTAAGAGCCTGAGTCTAACCCTAACCCTAAGAGCCTGACCCTAACCCTAACCCTAAGAGCCTGAGTCTAACCCTCACCCTAAGAGCCTGAGTCTAACCCTCACCCTAAGAGCCTGAGTCTAACCCTAACCCTAAGAGCCTGAGTCTAACCCTAACCCTAAGAGCCTGAGTCTAACCCTCACCCTAAGAGCCTGAGTCTAACCCTAACCCTAAGAGCCTGAGTCTAACCCTCACCCTAAGAGCCTGAGTCTAACCCTAACCCTAAGAGCCTGAGTCTAACCCTAGCCCTAAGAGCCTGAGTCTAACCCTAACCCTAAGAGCCTGAGTCTAACCCTCACCCTAAGAGCCTGAGTCTAACCCTAACCCTAAGAGCCTGAGTCTAACCCTCACCCTAAGAGCCTGAGTCTAACCCTCACCCTAAGAGCCTGAGTCTAACCCTAACCCTAAGAGCCTGAGTCTAACCCTCACCCTAAGAGCCTGACCCTAACCCTAACCCTAAGAGCCTGAGTCTAACCCTAGCCCTAAGAGCCTGAGTCTAACCCTAACCCTAAGAGCCTGAGTCTAACCCTCACCCTAAGAGCCTGAGTCTAACCCTAACCCTAAGAGCCTGAGTCTAACCCTCAACCTAAGAGCCTGAGTCTAACCCTAACCCTAAGAGCCTGAGTCTAACCCTAACCCTAAGAGCCTGAGTCTAACCCTAACCCTAAGAGCCTGAGTCTAACCCTAACCCTAAGAGCCTGAGTCTAACCCTAACCCTAAGAGCCTGAGTCTAACCCTCACCCTAAGAGCCTGAGTCTAACCCTAACCCTAAGAGCCTGAGTCTAACCCTCACCCTAAGAGCCTGAGTCTAACCCTCACCCTAAGAGCCTGAGTCTAACCCTAACCCTAAGAGCCTGAGTCTAACCCTCACCCTAAGAGCCTGACCCTAACCCTAACCCTAAGAGCCTGACCCTAACCCTAACCCTAAGAGCCTGAACCTAACCCTCACCCTAAGAGCCTGAGTCTAACCCTAACCCTAAGAGCCTGAGTCTAACCCTAACCCTAAGAGCCTGACCCTAACCCTAACCCTAAGAGCCTGAGTCTAACCCTAACCCTAAGAGCCTGAGTCTAACCCTAACCCTAAGAGCCTGAGTCTAACCCTAACCCTAAGAGCCTGAGTCTAACCCTAACCCTAAGAGCCTGAGTCTAACCCTCAACCTAAGAGCCTGAGTCTAACCCTAACCCTAAGAGCCTGAGTCTAACCCTAACCCTAAGAGCCTGAGTCTAACCCTAACCCTAAGAGCCTGAGTCTAACCCTAACCCTAAGAGCCTGAGTCTAACCCTCACCCTAAGAGCCTGAGTCTAACCCTCACCCTAAGAGCCTGAGTCTAACCCTCACCCTAAGAGCCTGAGTCTAACCCTAACCCTAAGAGCCTGAGTCTAACCCTCACCCTAAGAGCCTGAGTCTAACCCTCACTCTAAGAGCCTGAGTCTAACCCTCACCCTAAGAGCCTGAGTCTAACCCTCACCCTAAGAGCCTGAGTCTAACCCTAACCCTAAGAGCCTGAGACTAACCCTAACCCTAAGAGCCTGACCCTAACCCTAACCCTAAGAGCCTGACCCTAACCCTAACCCTAAGAGCCTGAGTCTAACCCTAACCCTAAGAGCCTGAGTCTAACCC